>NC_057813.1:706020023-706025407 GCF_018294505.1 Triticum aestivum
CCGCAGTGTCAGCGGCGGCGTCGACAACGTTGAGAATGGAGCGTATGTCGAGGAAGGTCACGGACGGGAGCCCCTTGGTGAAGATGTCAGCGAACTGCGCCGTAGTCGGGACATGGAGAACGCAAACCTCCCTTAAAGCTACCTTCTCTCTTACATAATGTATGTCAATCTCTATATGCTTAGTTCTACCGTGTTGAACAGGATTAGACGACATGTACACAGCTGATACATTATCACAGTACACAATGGTAGCCTGATGCACTGGACGATGAAGCTCGGTGAGAAGTTGCCCAAGCCAGACGGTTTCAGCCACAACATGTGCGACCGAGCGATACTCAGCATCTGCAGACGACCTGGAAACAGTGAGCTTCCTTTTCGAAGACCATGAAATCAAATTATCACCCAAGTAAACACAGTATCCCAAAGTGGAACGATGAGTATCTGGACATCCAGCCCAGTCTACACTAGAGTATGCGGTGAGAGAGGTAGGAGACCAGGGAGTAATGGCGAGGCCATGATCAAGTGTACCCTTGAGGTAACGGAAAATGCGCTGGACGTGGGTCATGTGTGGAAGGCACATGTCATGCATGTGCAAGCAGGCCTACTGGACAGCGTAGGCGATATCATGTCGTGTGAGTGTAAGGTATTAGAGAGCGCCAGTGATACTACGATAGAGAGTGGTGTCAGGAAGGGGTTCGCCAGCAGAAGAAAGCTTGTCGCCGGTCTCAGCAGGTGTGCGAGTAGGCTGGCAGTCGATCATACCGGCTTTGGAAAGCAGCTCAATGGCGTACTGACGCTGAGAAAGAACGAGGCCCATAGAGGACCTAGAGACAGCAACACCGAGGAAGTGATGAAGCGGGCCAAGATCTGTCATGCAGAACTCAGCGCGTAGGGAGGCGATGATGTGGTTGAGAAAGGTAGTGGAGGAGGCTGTGAGAACAATATGGTCAGCGTACAAGAGCAAGTAAGCCGTATGTGTGGAGGAGTGGAAGATGAAGAGGGACGAATCGGAGCGGGAGGGAGCAAAACCTAGGCGTTGAATGTAAGAAGCAAAACACTGAAACCAAGCCTGCGGTGCCTGTTTGAGGCCATACAAGGACTTTTGAAGGTGGCAGACGTGGTCGGGAAAGGAAGGATCAGAAAAGCCAAGGGGTTGACGACAGTAGACAGTCTCGTTGAGGGATCCGTGCAAAAATGCATTCTTAACATCCAGTTGATGGATAGGCCATGATAAGGAGACGGCAAGACTGAAGAGGCACGGATGGTGCTGGGCTTGACAACCGGCGAAAATGTTTCGTCAAAGTCGACGCCAGGTTTTTGAGAGTCACCGCGACAGACCGAGCGAGCTTTGTAGCGTGCGAGTGAGCCATCCGAATGAAATTTGTGGTGAAACACCCATTTACCGGAGACAACATTAGCTCCGGGGGGCGCGGGATGAGAGTCCAGGTGTGGTTGAGGAGGAGTGCGTCGTACTCATACTTCATGGCCTGAAACCAATGTGGGTCCAGAAGAGCGGCTTTGTAGGAGGTGGGGATGGGAGAGATGGGAGAGGGTGAGGCAGTGAGGTTAAGACGATCGACGGGCCGGCCGAAACCAGCTTTGCTCCGGGTGCGCATGGAATGGGCATTGTGAGCGACGGGAACAGGAACGACTTGAGGCGGTAGCGGGTGGGGGCCGGCGATGATGCAGGAGTAGAGGAGGGTGGATCCGGCTGGCGAGGTGGCGGGAGGGGAGTGGAGGAATCGGTGGGCGCATGGGGAGTGGATGGCGCATGGTTCGAGAGATCCACAGGACAGAAGTTGTCGAGAGCGGGAGAGCTGGGGGCACGGGATCCGAGAGATTCAGGGGACAGCAGGTGGTGGGTGCGGGAGAGGGATTGGGCGCGGGATCCGCGAGATCCGCGGGACCGGGGATGTCGGGAGCAGAAGCTACGGGACCGGCAGCATGCAGTGGTGGGGTGGTGGCGGGTCCAGGTGAACAGGGCCATGCAGGCCATGCACGTCGATCGCGGGGGATCGTGGGGCAATGGACTGGTGGGGGGAAAGTGGCACGGATAGGTCTGGCGATTTGTGGACGGCAAAGGGGAACGTTGTCTCATCAAAAGTGACGTGGCGGGAGAGGGTTACGCATCTAGAAGGGATATGAAGGCAGCGATATCCTTTGTGGGAATCTGAAAACCCTAATAAAACGCAGGGAACCGATCGGGAAGCTAATTTGCTGTTAGAGACAACGGACATATTGGGGTAACACAAGCAGCGGAAAGCACGAAGATCGGCATAATTAGGTGGAGTGAGAAAAAGGGAATCGTAGGGAAAATAACGAGGGCAAGTTTTGGTGGGCCGAATGTTGAGGAGGAAAGTTGCATGCCGAAGAGCCTCGACTCAATAGCGGGCGGGCCTGGATGCCTGAATAAGGAGAGTACGGAGGACATCATTGATTGTACGCAGAGAGCACTCAGCCTTCCCGTTCTGAGGCGAGGTGTAAGGGCGGGAGAAGCGGAGTAAGATGTCGTGGTGAAGAAAGAAATCACGGTTGCGTGTGTTGTCAAATTCACGGCCGTTGTCACACTGCCAGAACCGGATGGGAAGAGCGAGGTGAGTAGATACATAGCGTTGGAAATTAACAAACGGGCTATGAACATCAGACTTAGCACGAAGAGGGAATGTCCAGACGAAGTGCGAGTAGTCATCTAACACGACAAGATAATATTTGAAACCGGATACACTGGGTGTGGGTGATGTCCACAAGTCACAATGCAAAAGTTCAAAAGGAAAAGAACTACGAGTAGTAGAAATACCAAATGGCAGCCTAACATGCTTGCCTAGCTGACAAGCGTGACAAAGAGAAGCGTCGTGTGAAATACGAGCGTGAGGAATCTAAAATTCATCGAGAAGAGGCGTCGTCGTCGTGCTGTTGGGGTGCCCGAGCCGGCGATGCCACAAGGTGATGGAGGCGAGCATGGCGTGAGGAGGAGGCGTGGGAGTGGTGGCATCGTGGACAGTGTACAGATCGCCGAGACTATTGAACCGAGCCAACTCCATCTTGGTTCGAAGATCCTTCACAGACAACCCGAATGGGTCAAATTCAATGGAAACCTGATTGTCAATAGTAAAACGGTGAACGAATATAAGGTTCCTAATGAGAGCGGGAGCGACAAGAACTTTTCAAAGGAGAAGAGGTGAGAGAGAGAGAGAGAGAGAGAGGTAAGAAGTACCGACGCCGGTGACTGGAACAGAGGAGCCGTCTCCAATGGTGATGGATGGGAACAGAACAGAGGGATGAAGAGAAGAAAGTGAAGCGCTAGATGCAGACATATGACAGGATGCACCAGAGTCGAAGATCCAATCATTACCTGTGTCCTGAGTGGTAAGAGAGTTCATAGCGGCGATGAAGGTGGCCTGATCCCAAGCCGGTGCGGTCGAGGTTGAAGCAGAGGCGGGCGGTGGCTGAGTCGACGAAGAGGCGCCCGAGGCCGCGTGCTCCCAAGTTGGTGGCCTGGGGAAGCCGTAGGGGTACGTGGGTGGCGCTGCCTGGTACAGAGGCGCATATGCAGCATACGCATGCGGTGGTGGACGGGCACCGAGACCAGGCGCGCCGGTGGAGGGACGGAGGCCTTGAGCCCAGCTGCCGGTATAGGCCGGCGGAGCACCATATGGCGAGGGCGCAGACCAGGGCATAGGCCACGCCTGCACCAGCCTAGTCCAAGGATGGTGTTGAGGACGCCAGGTGGGAGGAGCCGGAGGAGAGGGCGCGGCGGCCGGTGGAGGAGTAGTCGATGCAGGGGCTGGCGTCGATGAAGAGGACGCCGATCCGGGCTTCGGCGGGTGGTAGACCGGGTTTTTGCCCTTGTAGTTGGGGCTGGGGCGCCATCCAGGAGGAGGTTGTGGTGCAAAAGATGGCGGAGGCGGCACCACGGCCGCCGGAGGTGGAGCCGAGCGCGCGGCAGCGTGGAAGAGGCGTGGAGCGGCCACCTTGCGCGCCTGGTTCTGCTCCTCCATCTGGAGCATGGATCGCGCCTCGGCAAGCGTTGGCAGTGGACGGAGAAGCGGGATCAAAGTCGCCTGTTGAGCAAAGCGCTCGTCGAGCACGCCCATGAGTGTGTGAAGAAGAGAGCGGTCGGCGACCACTTCGCAAGCTCGCGAAGCTCATCGCCGATGGCCTTGATGGGCTGGTAGAAGACGCCGACGAGGCGGTCTCCTTGGGTGATCATGCGAAGCTCGGTGTTGAGAGCGGAGACGCGGGCGTCGCAGTTGTCCTGGAACAACCGACGGAGCTCGTTCCAAATGTCGCGAGCAGTTGCGCCATCGGTGACCACCAAGTTGAAAAGCTCGGTGGAGATGCGTGTGTACAGCCACTGGATGATGGCTAGATCATCCTTGAGCCATCAGGAGTCGTGGGGCGCCGGCGGCGCCTCACTAGTGATGTGGTGGAGAAAAGAGCAGCGGCCAAGATGGATCTCAAAAAGATGCCGCCAATGCTAGTAGTTGTGGCTACGAAGGTCGAGCATGATCGGGATAAAGGGGGTGATGTCCGTGATCGTGTCGCTGAAGGTGATAGAAGGCGGTTGAAGGAAATATGCCCTAGAGGCAATAATAAAGTTATTATTTATTTCCTCATATCATGATAAATGTTTATTATTCATGCTAGAATTGTATTAACCGGAAACATGATACATGTGTGAATACATAGACAAAACTATAGTCACTAGTATGCCTCTACTTGACTAGCTCATTAATCAAAGATGGTTATGTTTCCTAACCATAGACATGTGTTGTCATTTGATTAGTGGGATCACATCATTAGGAGAATGATGTGATTGACATGACCCATTCGGTTAGCCTAGCACTTGATCGTTTAGTATACTCCTATTGCTTTCTTCATGACTTATACAAAGTTCCTGCAACTATGAGATTGTGCAACTCCCGTTTACCAGAAGAACACTTTGTGTGCTACCAAACATCACAACGTAACTGGGTGATCATAAAGGTGCTCTGAGGGTGTTTCCGAAGGTACATGTTGGGCAAGTAACATATCGATGACAAAGGGAACAACGTATGTTGTTATGCGGTTTGACCGATAAAGATCTTCGTAGAATATGTAGGAACCAATATGGGCATCCAGGTCCCGCTATTGGTTATTGACCGAGAATGGTTCTAGGTCATGTCTACATAGTTCTCGAACCCGTAGGGTCCGCACGCTTAACGTTACGATGACAGTTTTATTATGAGTTTATAAGTTTTGATGTACCGAAGTTTGTTCGGAGTCCCGGATATGATCTCGGACATGACGAGGAGTCTCGAAATGGTCGAGACATAAAGATTGATATATTGGAAGCCTATATTTCGACATCGGAATCGTTCCGGGTGAAATCGGCATTTTACCAG
>NC_057813.1:706025756-706055837 GCF_018294505.1 Triticum aestivum
GGGCGCGGCGCCCCCCTTTCCTTCCCCTCTTCCTCCTCTTTCCCCCCCTTCTCCTACTCCTACTTGGAAAGAAGGGAGTCCTACTCCCGGTGGGAGTAGGACTCCCCCCTTGGCGCGCCCTCCTTGGCCGGCCGCCTCCTCCCCCCTGGCTCCTTTATATACGAGGGCGGGGGGCACCCCATAGACACACAAGTTGATCTACAGATCGTTCCTTAGCCGTGTGCGGTGCCCCCTCCACCATATTCCACCTTGGTCATATCGTCGCGGAGTTTAGGCGAAGCCCTGCGCCGGTAGAACATCATCATCGTCACCATGTCGTCGTGCTGACGGAACTCATCTCTGGAGCTCCGCTGGATTGGAGGCCGGAGATCGTCATCGATCTGAACGTGTGCTGAACTCGGAGGCCCTGTACGTTCGGTGCTTGGATCGGTCGGATCGTGAAGACGTACGACTACATCAACCGCGTTGTGCTAACGCTTCCGCTTACGGTCTACGAGGGTACGTGGACGAATACTCTCCCCTCTCGTTGCTATGTCATCACCATGATCTTGCGTGTGCGTAGGAATTTTTTTGAAATTACTATGTTCCCCAACAGTGGCATCCGAGCCTAGGTTTTATGCGTTGATGTTATATGCATGAGTAGAACACAAGTGAGTTGTGGGCGATACAAGTCATACTGCTTACTAGCATGTCATACTTTGGTTCGGCGGTACTGTGAGATGAAGCGGCCCGGACCGACATTACGCGTACGCTTACGCGAGACTGGTTTCACCGTTACGAGCACTCATGCTTAAAGGTGGCTGGCGGGTGTCTGTCTCTCTCACTTTAGCTGAATCAAGTGTGGCTACGCCCGGTCCTTGCGAAGGTTAAAACAGCACCAACTTGACGAACTATCGTTGTGGTTTTGATGCGTAGGTAAGAACGGTTCTTGCTAAGCCCGTAGCAGCCACGTAAAAATTTGCAACAACAAAGTAGAGGACGTCTAACTTGTTTTTGCAGGGCATGTTGTGATGTGATATGGTCAAGATGTGATGCTATATTTTATTGTATGAGATGATCATGTTTTGTAACCGAAGTTATCGGCAACTGGCAGGAGCCATATGGTTGTCGCTTTATTGTATGAAATGCAAACGTCCTGTAATTGCTTTACTTTATCACTAAGCGGTAGCGATAGTCGTAGAAGCAATAGATGGCGTAACGACAACGATGCTACGATGGAGATCAAGGTGTCGCGCCGGTGACGATGGTGATCACAACGGTGCTTCGGAGATGGAGATCACAAGCACAAGATGATGATGGCCATATCATATCACTTATATTGATTGCATGTGATGTTTATCCTTTATGCATCTTATCTTGCTTTGATTGACGGTAGCATTTTAGGATGATCTCTCACTAAAATTATCAAGAAGTGTTCTCCCTGAGTATGCACCGTTGCCAAAGTTCGTCGTGCCCAGACACCACGTGATGATCAGGTGTGATAAGCTCTACGTCCATCTACAACGGGTGCAAGCCAGTTTTGCACAGGCGGAATACTCAGGTTAAACTTGACGAGCCTAGCATATGCAGATATGGCCTCGGAACACGGAGACCTGAAGGTAGAGCGTGAATCATATAGTAGATATGATCAACATAGTGATGTTCACCATTGAAAACTACTCCATCTCACGTGATGATCGGTTATGGTTTAGTTGATTTGGATCACGTGATCACTTAGATGACTAGAGAGATGTCTGTCTAAGTGGGAGTTCTTAAGTAATATGATTAATTGAACTTAAATTTATCATGAACTTAGTACCTGATAGTATCTTGCTTGTCTATGTTTGTTTATAGATAGATGGCTCGTGCTGTTGTTCCGTTGAATTTTAATGCGTTCCTTGAGAAAGAAAAGTTGAAAGATGATGGTAGCAATTACACGGACTGGGTCCGTAACCTGAGGATTATCCTCATTGCTGCACAGAAAAGTTACGCCCTGGAAGCACCGCTGGGTGCCAGGCCTGCTGCTGATGCAACTAACGACATTAAGAACGTCTGGCAGAGCAAAGCTGATGACTACTCTATAGTTCAGTGTGCCATGCTTTACGGCTTAGAACTGGGTCTTCAACGACGTTTTGAACGTCATGGAGCATATGAGATGTTCCAGGAGTTGAAGTTAATATTTCAAGCAAATGCCCGGATTGAGAGATATGAAGTCTCCAATAAGTTCTATAGCTGCAAGATGGAGGAGAATAGTTCTGTCAGTGAACACATACTCAGAATGTCTGGGTATAATAATCACTTGATTCAACTGGGAGTTAATCTTCCTGATGATAGTGTCATTGACAGGATTCTCCAATCACTGCCACCAAGCTACAAGAGCTTTGTGATGAACTATAATATGCAAGGGATGAACAAGACTATTCCCGAGCTCTTCGCAATGCTAAAAGCTGCGGAGGTAGAAATCAAGAAGGAGCATCAAGTATTGATGGTCAACAAGACCACTAGTTTCAAGAAAAAGGGCAAAGGGAAGAAGAAGGGGAACTTCAAAAAGAACGGCAAGCAAATTGCTACTCAAGAGAAGAAACCCAAGTCTGGACCTAAGCCTGAAACTAAGTGCTTCTACTGCAAGCAGACTGGTCACTGGAAGCGGAACTGCCCCAAGTATTTGGCGGATAAGAAGGATGGCAAAGTGAACAAAGATACATGTGATATACATGTTATTGATGTGTACCTAACTAGAGTTCGTACAAGCACCTGGGTATTTGATACTGGTTCTGTTGCTAATATTTGCAACTCGAAACAGGGACTACGGAATAAGCGAACACTGGCCAAGGACGAGGTGACGATGCGCGTGGGTGGAAACGGTTCCAAAGTCGATGTGATCGCGGTCGGCATGCTACCTCTACATCTACCTTCGAGATTAGTTTTAGACCTAAATAATTGTTATTTGGTGCCAGTGTTGAGCATGAACATTATATCTGGATCTTGTTTAATGCGAGACAGTTATTCATTTAAATCAGAGAATAAAGGTTGTTCTATTTATATGAGTAATATCTTTTACGGTCATGCACCCTTGAAGAGTGGTCTATTTTTATTGAATCTCGATAGTAGTGATACACATATTCATAATGTTGAAGCCAAAAGATGCAGAGTTGATAATGATAGTGCAACATATTTGTGGCACTGCCGTTTAGGTCATATCGGTGTAAAGCGCATGAAGAAACTCCATACTGATGGACTTCTGGAATCACTTGATTATGAATCACTTGGTACTTGTGAACCGTGCCTCATGGGCAAGATGACTAAAACACCGTTCTCCGGTACTATGGAGAGAGCAACAGATTTGTTGGAAATCATACATACAGATGTATGTGGTCCGATGAATGTTGAGGCTCGTGACGGATATCGTTATTTTCTCACCTTCACAGATGATTTGAGCAGATATGGGTATATCTACTTAATGAAGCACAAGTCTGAAACATTTGAAAAGTTCAAAGAATTTCAGAGTGAAGTGGAAAATCATCGTAACAAGAAAATAAAGTTTCTACGATCTGATCGTGGAGGAGAATATTTGAGTTACGAGTTTGGTTTACATTTGAAACAATGCGGAATAGTTTCGCAACTCACGCCACCCGGAACACCATAACGAAATGGTGTGTCCGAACATCGTAATCATACTTTACTTGATATGGTGCGATCTATGATGTCTCTTACTGATTTACCGCTATCGTTTTGGTGTTATGCTTTAGAGACAGCCGCATTCACGTTAAATAGGGCACCATCAAAATCCGTTGAGACAACGCCTTATGAACTGTGGTTTGGCAAGAAACCAAAGTTGTCGTTTCTTAAAGTTTGGGGCTGCGATGCTTATGTGAAGAAACTTCAACCAGATAAGCTCGAACCCAAATCGGAGAAATGTGTCTTCATAGGATACCCAAAAGAGACTGTTGGGTACACCTTCTATCACAGATCCGAAGGCAAGACATTCGTTGCTAAGAATGGATCCTTTATAGAGAAGGAGTTTCTCTCGAAAGAAGTGAGTGGGAGGAAAGTAGAACTTGATGAGATAACTGTACCTACTCCCTTATTGGAAAGTAGTTCATCACGAGAACCGGTTCCTGTGACAACTACACCAATTAGTGAGGAAGCTAATGACATTGATCATGAAACTTCAGATCAAGTTTCTGCTGAACCTCGTAGGTCTACCAGAGTAAGATCCGCACCAGAGTGGTACGGTAATCCTATTCTGGAAGTCATGTTACTTGACCATGATGAACCTACGAACTATGAGGAAGCGATGATGAGCCCAGATTCCGCAAAATGGCTAGAGGCCATGAAATCTGAGATGGGATCCATGTATGAAAACAAAGTATGGACTTTGGTTGACTTGCCCGATGATCGGCAAGCCATTGAGAATAAATGGATCTTTAAGAAGAAGACTGACGCTGATGGTAATGTAACTGTCTATAAAGCTTGACTTGTTGCAAAAGGTTTTCGACAAGTTCAAGGGGTTGACTACGATGAGACTTTCTCACCCGTAGCGATGCTTAAGTCTGTCCGAATCATGTTAGCTATTGCTGCATTTCATGATTATGAAATTTGGCAAATGGATGTCAAGACTGCATTCTTGAATGGATTTCTAGAAGAAGAGTTGTATATGATGCAGCCGGAAGGTTTTGTTGATCCAAAAGGTGCTAACAAAGTGTGCAAGCTCCAGCGTTCCATTTATGGACTGGTGCAAGCATCTCGGAGTTGGAATAAACGCTTTGATAGTGTGATCAAAGCATATGGTTTTATACAGACTTTTGGAGAAGCCTGTATTTACAAGAAAGTGAGTGGGAGCTCTGTAGCATTTCTAGTTTTATATGTGGATGACATATTATTAATTGGAAATGATATAGAATTTCTGGATAGCATAAAGGGATACTTGAATAAAAGTTTTTCAATGAAAGACCTCGGTGAAGCTGCTTATATATTGGGCATCAAGATCTATAGAGATAGATCAAGACGCTTAATTGGACTTTCACAAAGCACATACCTTGACAAAATTTTGAAAAAGTTCAAAATGGATCAGGCAAAGAAAGGATTCTTGCCTGTGCTACAAGGTGTGAAGTTGAGTCAAACTCAATGCCCGACCACAACAGAGGATAGAGAGAAAATGAAAAATGTTCCCTATGCTTCAGCCATAGGCTCTATCATGTATGCAATGCTGTGTACCAGACCTGACGTATGCTTAGCAATAAGCTTGGCAGGAAGGTACCAAAGTAATCCAGGAGTGGATCACTGGACAGCGGTCAAGAACATCCTGAAATACCTGAAAAGGACTAAGGATATGTTTCTCGTATATGGAGGTGACAAAGAGCTAGTCGTAAATGGTTACGTCGATGCAAGCTTTGACACTGATCCGGACGATTCTAAATCGCAAACCGGATACGTGTTTTTATTAAACGGTGGAGCTGTAAGTTAGTGCAGTTCTAAACAAAGCGTCGTGGCGGGATCTACATGTGAAGCGGAGTACATAGCTGCTTCTGAAGCAGCGAATGAAGGAGTCTGGATGAAGGAGTTCATTTCCGATCTAGGTGTCATACCTAGTGCATCGGGACCAATGAAGATCTTCTGTGACAATACTGGTGCAATTGCCTTGGCAAAGGAATCCAGATTTCACAAGAGGACCAAGCACATCAAGAGACGCTTCAATTCCATTCGGGACCAAGTCCAAGTGGGAGACATAGAGATTTGCAAGATACATACGGATCTGAATGTTGCAGACCCATTGACTAAGCCTCTCTCACGAGCAAAACATGATCAGCACCAAGACTCCATGGGTGTTAGAATCATTACTATGTAATCTAGATTATTGACTCTAGTGCAAGTGGGAGACTGAAGAAAATATTGTTGGGGAACGTTGCAGAAAACAAAAATTTTCCTACTCGTTTCACCAAGATCATCTAGGAGTTCATCTAGCAACGAGTGAATAGATGCATCTACATACCTTGTAGATCGCGAGCGGAAGCGTTCAAAGAACGGGGATGATGTAGTCGAACACGACGTGATTCGAATCACCGGAGATCCTAGCACCGAACGGACGGCACCTCCGCGTTCAACACACGTACGGAACAGCCACGTCTCCTCCTTCTTGATCCAGCAAGGGAGGGAGGAGAGGTTGAGGGAGATGGCACCAGCAGCAGCACGACAGCGTGGTGTTGATGGAGCTGCAGTACTCCGGCAGAGCTTCGCTAAGCGCTATGGAGTTGGAGGAGGTGTTGGGGAGGGAGAAGGAGGCAACCTAAGGCCAAGGACTCAAGGTATGAAGTCCCTCCTCTCCCCCACTATATATAGGGGTGCCAAGGGGGGGTGGCCGGCCCTAGGAGATCCAATCTCCTAGGGGGTGCGGCGGCCAAGGGGGTTTCCCTCCCCCCCAAGGCACCTAGGAGGTGCCTTCCACTAGTAGGACTCCTCCCCCTTGGAAACCCTAGGCGCATGGGCCTAGTGGGGCTGGTGCCCTTGGCCCAAGCAGGCCAAGGCGCACCCCCTACAGCCCATGTGGCCCCCGGGGATGGGTGGCCCCACCCGGTGGGCCCCCGGGACCCCTCCGGTGGTCCCGGTACAATACCGATAACCCCGAAACTTGTCCCGATGCCCGAAACAGGACTTCCTATATATAAATCTTTACCTCCGGACCATTCCGGAACTCCTCGTGACGTCCGGGATCTCATCCGGGACTCCGAACAACATTCGGGTTACTGCATATACATATCCCTACAACCCTAGCGTAACCGAACCTTAAGTGTGTAGACCCTACGGGTTCGAGAGACAAGCAGACATGACCGAGACGACTCTCCGGTCAATAACCAACAGCGGGATCTGGATACCCATGTTGGCTCCCACATGCTCCACGATGATCTCATCGGATGAACCACGATGTCGAGGATTCAATCAACCCCGTACGCTATTCCCTTTGTCTATCGATATGTTACTTGCCCGAGATTCGATCGTCGGTATCCCAATACCTCGTTCAATCTCGTTACCGGCAAGTCACTTTACTCGTACCGTAATGCATGATCCCGTGACCAGACACTTGGTCACTCTGAGCTCATTATGATGATGCATTACCGAGTGGGCCCAGTGATACCTCTCCGTCATACGGAGTGACAAATCCCAGTCTTGATCCATGTCACCCAACAGACACTTTCAGAGATACCCGTAGTCTGCCTTTATAGTCACCCAGTTACGTTGTGACGTTTGGCATACCCAAAGCACTCCTACGGTATCCGGGAGTTACACGATCTCATGGTCTAAGGAAAAGATACTTGACATTGTAAAACTCTAGCAAACGAACTATACGATCTTGTGCTATGTTTAGGATTGGGTCTTGTCCATCACATCATTCTCCTAATGATGTGATCTCGTTATCAATGACATCCAATGTCCATAGTCAGGAAATCATGACTATCTGTTGATCAACGAGCTAGTCAACTAGAGGCTCACTAGGGACATGTTGATGTCTGTTATTCACACATGTATTACGATTTCCAGATAACACAATTATAGCATGAATAAAGACAATTATCATGAACAAGGAAATATAATAATAATGCTTTTATTATTGCCTCTAGGGCATATTTCCAACAGTCTCCCACTTGCACTAGAGTCAATAATCTAGTTACATTGTGATGAATCGAACACCCATGGAATTCTGGTGTTGATCATGTTTTGCTCTAGGGAGAGGTTTAGTCAACGGATCTGCTACATTCAGGTCCGTATGTACTTTACAAATCTCTATGTCTCCATCTTGAACATTTTCACGAATGGAGTTGAAGCGACGCTTGATGTGCCTTGTCTTCTTGTGAAACCTGGGCTCCTTGGCAAGTGCAATAGCTCTAGTGTTGTCACAGAAGAGCTTGATCGGCCCCGACGCATTGGGTATGACTCCTAGGTCGGTGATGAACTCCTTCACCCATATTGCTTCATGTGCTGCCTCCGAGGCTGCCATGTACTCCGCTTCACATGTAGATCCCGCCACGACGCTATGCTTGCAACTGCACCAGCTTACTGCCCCACCATTCAAAATATACACGTATCCGGTTTGTGACTTAGAGTCATCCAGATCTGTGTCGAAGCTAGCGTCGACGTAACCCTTTACGACGAGCTCTTCGTCACCTCCATAAACGAGAAACATTTCCTTAGTCCTTTTCAGGTACTTCAGGATATTCTTGACCGCTGTCCAGTGTTCCTTGCCGGGATTACTTTGGTACCTTCCTACCAAACTTACGGCAAGGTTTACATCAGGTCTGGTACACAGCATGGCATACATAATAGAACCTATGGCTGAGGCATAGGGGATGACGCTCATCTCTTCTATATCTTCTGCCGTGGTCGGACATTGAGCTGAGCTCAATTTCATACCTTGCAACACAGGCAAGAACCCCTTCTTGGATTGATCCATATTGAACTTCTTCAATATCTTATCAAGGTATGTGCTTTGTGAAAGACCTATGAGGCGTCTTGATCTATCTCTATACATTTTGATGCCTAATATATAAGCAGCTTCTCCAAGGTCCTTCATTGAAAAACTTTTATTCAAGTAGGCCTTGATGCTGTCCAAGAGTTCTATATCATTTCCCATCAAAAGTATGTCATCTACATATAATATGAGAAATGCTACAGAGCTCCCACTCACTTTCTTGTAAACGCAGGCTTCTCCATAAGTCTGTGTAAACCCAAACGCTTTGATCATCTCATCAAAGCGAATGTTCCAACTCCGAGATGCTTGCACCAGCCCATAAATCGAGCGTTGGAGCTTGCACACTTTGTCAGCATTCTTAGGATCGACAAAACCTTCCGGCTGCATCATATACAATTCTTCCTTAAGGAAACCATTAAGGAATGCCGTTTTGACGTCCATTTGCCATATTTCGTAATCATAGAATGCGGCAATTGCTAACATGATTCGGACGGACTTCAGCTTCGCTACCGGTGAGAAAGTCTCATCGTAGTCAACCCCTTGAACTTGTCGATAACCCTTAGCGACAAGCCGAGCTTTATAGATGGTCACATTACCATCCGCGTCTGTCTTCTTCTTAAAGATCCATTTATTTTCTATGGCTCGTCGTTCAACGGGCAAGTCAGTCAAAGTCCATACTTCGTTTTCATACATGGATCCTATCTCGGATTTCATGGCTTCTAGCCATTTGTCGGAATCTGGTCCCGCCATCGCTTCTTCATAGTTCGAAGGTTCACCGTTGTCTAACAACATGATTTCCAAGACAGGGTTGCCGTACCACTCTGGTGCGGAACGTGTCCTTGTGGACCTTCGAATTTCAGTAGGAGCTTGATCAGAAGTATCTTGATCATTATCATTAACTTCCTCTCTAGTCGGTGCTGGCACCTCAGGAACATTTTCTTGAGCTGCGCCATTTTCCGGTTCAAGAGGTAATACTTCATCAAGCTCTAATTTCCTCCCACTTAATTCTTTCGAGAGAAACTCTTTCTCCAGAAAGGACCCATTCTTGGCAACAAAGATCTTGCCTTCGGATCTGAGGTAGAAGGTGTACCCAATAGTTTCTTTTGGGTATCCTATGAAGACGCATTTTTCCGATTTGGGTTCGAGCTTTTCAGGTTGAAGTTTCTTGACATAAGCATCGCATCCCCAAACTTTTAGAAACGACAGCTTAGGTTTCTTCCCAAACCATAATTCATACGGTGTCGTCTTAACGGATTTCGACGGAGCCCTATTTAAAGTGAATGCGGCAGTCTCTAAAGCATAGCCCCAGAAGGAAAGCGGTAAATCGGTAAGAGACATCATAGATCGCACCATATCTAATAGAGTGCGATTACGACGTTCGGACACACCATTACGCTGAGGTGTTCCAGGCGGCGTGAGTTGTGAAACTATTCCACATTTTCTTAAGTGTGCCCCAAAACTCGTGACTCAAGTATTCTCCTCCACGATCTGATCGTAGAAACTTGATTTTCCTGTCACGTTGATTTTCAACCTCACTCTGAAATTCCTTGAACTTTTCAAAGGTTTCAGACTTGTGTTTCATTAAGTAGATATACCCATACCTACTTAAATCATCAGTGAGGGTGAGAACATAACGATAGCCACCGCGAGCCTCAACACTCATCGGACCTCACACATCAGTATGTATGATTTCCAATAAGTCGGTTGCTCGCTCCATTGTTCCTGAGAACGGAGTCTTGGTCATTTTACCCATAAGGCATGGTTCGCACGTGTCAAATGATTCATAATCAAGAGACTCTAAAAGTCCATCAGCATGGAGCTTCTTCATGCGTTTAACACCTATGTGACCAAGGCGGCAGTGCCACAAGTATGTGGGACTATCATTATCAACCTTACTTCTTTTGGTACTCACATTATGAATATGTGTAGCATCACGTTCGAGATTCATAAGGAATAAACCATTCACCATAGGAGCATGACCATAAAACATATCTCTCATAAAAATGGAACAACCATTATTCTCAGATTTAAAAGAGTAGCCATCTCGAATTAAACGAGATCCCGATACAATGTTCATGCTCAAAGCTGGCACTAAATAACAATTATTAAGGTTTAAAACTAATCTCGAAGGGAGATGCAGAGGTAGCGTGCCGACGGCGATCACATTGACCTTGGAACCATTCCCGACGCGCATCGTCACCTCGTCCTTTGCCAGTTTCCGCTTATTCCGCAGCCCCTGCTTTGAGTTACAAATGTGAGCAACTGCACCGGTATCAAATACCCAGGAGCTACTACGGGCACTAGTAAGGTACACATCAATTACATGTATATCACATATACCTTTTGTTTTGCCGGCCTTCTTATCCGCTAAGTACTTAGGGCAGTTCCGCTTCCAGTGACCGCTTCCCTTGCAATAAAAGCACTCAGTCTCGGGCTTGGGTCCATTCTTTGGCTTCTTCCCAGCAGCTTGCTTGCCGGGCGCGGCAACCTCCTTGCCGTCCTTCTTGAAGTTCTTTTTACCCTTGCCTTTCTTGAACTTAGTGGTTTTATTGACCATCAACGCGATGTTCCTTTCTGACTTCTACCTCTGCTGATTTCAGCATAGCAAATACTTCAGGAATGGTCTTTTCCATCCCCTGCATATTGAAGTTCATCACAAAGCTCTTGTAGCTTGGTGGAAGCGACTGGAGGATTCTGTCAATGACCGCATCATTCGGGAGATTAACTCCCAGCTGAGTCAAGCGGTTATGCAACCCAGACATAGTGAGTATGTGCTCACTGACAGAACTGTTTTCCTCCATCTTACAGCTAAAGAATTTGTCGGAGACTTCATATCTCTCGACCCGGGCATGAGCTTGGAAAACCATTTTCAGCTCTTCGAACATCTCATATGCTCCATGTCTCTCAAAACGCTTTTGGAGCCCCGGCTCTAGGCTGTAAAGCATGCCGCACTGAATGAGGGAGTAGTCATCGAAACGTGCCTGCCAAGCATTCATAACATCTTGTTCTGCAGGGAGAACGGGTGCGTCACCAAGCGGTGCTTGTAGGACATAATCTTTCTTGGCAGCTATGAGGATGATCCTCAGGTTCCGGACCCAGTCCGTATAGTTGCTGCCATCGTCTTTCAGCTTAGTTTTCTCTAGGAACGCGTTGAAGTTGAGGACTACGTTGGCCATTTGATCTACAAGACATATTGCAAAGTTTTAGACTAAGTTCATGATAATTAAGTTCAACTAATCAAATTATTAGTGAACTCCCACTTAGATTAGACATCCCTCTGGTCATCTAAGTATTACATGATCCGAGTTAAACTAGACCGTGTCCGATCATCACGTGAGACGGACTAGTCAACATCGGTGAACATCTTCATGTTGATCGTATCTTCTATACGACTCATGCTCGACCTTTCGGTCTTCTGTGTTCCGAGGCCATGTCTGTACATGCTAGGCTCGTCAAGTCAACCTAAGTGTTTGCATGTGTAAATCTGTCTTACACCCGTTGTATGTGAACGTCTGAATAAAACACCCGATCATCACGTGATGTTTTGAAACAGCGAACTGTCGCAACGGTGCACAGTTAGGGGGAACACTTCTTGAAATTAGTGTGAGGGATCATCTTATTTACTACCGTCGTTCTAAGTAAACAAGATGCAAAACATGATAAACATCACATGCAATCAAATAATAAACGTGACATGATATGGCCAATATCACATAGCTCCTTTGATCTCCATCTTGGGGCTCCATGATCATCTTGTCACCGGCTTGACACCATGATCTCCATCATCATGATCTCCATCATCGTGTCTCCATGAAGTTGCTCGCCAACTATTACTTCTACTACTATGGCTAACGCGTTTAGCAATAAAGTAAAGTAATTTACATGGCGTTTCTTGATGACACGCAGGTCATATAAAAGAATAAAGACAACTCCTATGGCTCCTGCCGGTTGTCATACTCATCGACATGCAAGTCGTGAATCCTATTACAATAACATGAACATCTCATACATCACATATAGATCATTCATCATTCATCACAACTTTGGCCATATCATATCACAAACCACTTGCTGCAAAAACAAGTTAGACGTCCTCTAATTGTTGTTGCAAGTTTTACGTGGCTGAATTAGGGTTCTAGCAAGAACGTCTTCTTACCTACGTTAAAGCCACAACGTGATTTGTCAACTTCTATTTACCCTTCATAAGGACCCTGTTCATCGATTCCGCTCCAACTAAAGTGGGAAAGACAGACACCCACCAGCCACCTTATGCAACTAGTGCATGTTAGTCGGTGGAACCGGTCTCACGTAAGCGTACGTGTAAGGTTGGTCCGGGCCGCTTCATCCCACAATACCGCTGAAGCAAGAAAGGACTAGTAACGGCAAGAAAGTTGACAAATCTACGCCCACAACCAATTGTGTTCTACTCGCGCAAGAAGAACTACGCATAGACCTAGCTCATGATGCCACTGTTGGGGAACGTTGCAGAAAACAAAAAATTTCCTACTCGTTTCACCAAGATCATCTAGGAGTTCATCTAGCAACGAGTGAATAGATGCATCTACATACCTTGTAGATCGCGAGCGGAAGCGTTCAAAGAACGGGGATGATGTAGTCGAACACGACGTGATTCGAATCACCGGAGATCCTAGCACCGAACGGACGGCACCTCCGCGTTCAACACACGTACGGAACAGCCACGTCTCCTCCTTCTTGATCCAGCAAGGGAGGGAGGAGAGGTTGAGGGAGATGGCACCAGCAGCAGCACGACGGCGTGGTGTTGATGGAGATGCAGTACTCCGGCAGAGCTTCGCTAAGCGCTATGGAGTTGGAGGAGGTGTTGGGGAGGGAGAAGGAGGCAACCTAAGGCCAAGGACTCAAGGTATGAAGTCCCTCCTCTCCCCCACTATATATAGGGGTGCCAAGGGGGGGGTGGCCGGCCCTAGGAGATCCAATCTCCTAGGGGGTGCGGCGGCCAAGGGGGTTTCCCTCCCCCCCAAGGCACCTAGGAGGTGCCTTCCACTAGTAGGACTCCTCCCCCTTGGAAACCCTAGGCGCATGGGCCTAGTGGGGCTGGTGCCCTTGGCCCAAGCAGGCCAAGGCGCACCCCCTACAGCCCATGTGGCCCCCGGGGATGGGTGGCCCCACCCGGTGGGCCCCCGGGACCCCTCCGGTGGTCCCGGTACAATACCGATAACCCCGAAACTTGTCCCGATGCCCGAAACAGGACTTCCCATATATAAATCTTTACCTCTGGACCATTCCGGAACTCCTCGTGATGTCCGGGATCTCATCCGGGACTCCGAACAACATTCGGGTTACTGCATATACATATCCCTACAACCCTAGCGTAACTGAACCTTAAGTGTGTAGACCCTACGGGTTCGGGAGACATGTAGACATGACCGAGACGACTCTCCGGTCAATAACCAACAGCGGGATCTGGATACCCATGTTGGCTCCCACATGCTCCACGATGATCTCATCGGATGAACCACGATGTCGAGGATTCAATCAACCCCGTACGCTATTCCCTTTGTCTATCGATATGTTACTTGCCCGAGATTCGATCGTCGGTATCCCAATACCTCGTTCAATCTCGTTACCGGCAAGTCACTTTACTCGTACCGTAATGCATGATCCCGTGACCAGACACTTGGTCACTCTGAGCTCATTATGATGATGCATTACCGAGTGGGCCCAGTGATACCTCTCCGTCATACGGAGTGACAAATCCCAGTCTTGATCCATGTCACCTAACAGACACTTTCGGAGATACCCGTAGTCTACCTTTATAGTCACCCAGTTACGTTGTGACGTTTGGCATACCCAAAGCACTCCTACGGTATCCGGGAGTTACACGATCTCATGGTCTAAGGAAAAGATACTTTGACATTGCAAAACTCTAGCAAACGAACTATACGATCTTGTGCTATGTTTAGGATTGGGTCTCGTCCATCACATCATTCTCCCAATGATGTGATCTCGTTATCAATGACATCCAGTGTCCATAGTCAGGAAACCATGACTATCTGTTGATCAACGAGCTAGTCAACTAGAGGCTCACTAGGGACATGTTGGTGTCTGTTATTCACACATGCATTACGATTTCCGGATAACACAATTATAGCATGAATAAAGACAATTATCATGAACAAGGAAATATAATAATAATGCTTTTATTATTGCCTCTAGGGCATATTTCCAACAGCTTTGAGTTACAAATGTGAGCAACTGCACCGGTATCAAATACCCAGGAGCCACTACGGGCACTAGTAAGGTACACATCAATTACATGTATATCACATATACCTTTTGTTTTGCCGGCCTTCTTATCCGCTAAGTACTTAGGGCAGTTCCGCTTCCAGTGACCGCTCCCTTGCAATAAAAGCACTCAGTCTCGGGCTTGGGTCCATTCTTTGGCTTCTTCCCGGCAGCTTGCTTGCCGAGCGCGGCAACCTCCTTGCCGTCCTTCTTGAAGTTCTTTTTACCCTTGCCTTTCTTGAACTTAGTGGTTTTATTGACCATCAACACTTGATGTTCCTTCCTGACTTCTACCTCTGCTGATTTTAGCATAGCAAATACTTCAGGAATGGTCTTTTCCATCCCCTGCATATTGAAGTTCATCACAAAGCTCTTGTAGCTTGGTGGAAGCGACTGGAGGATTCTGTCAATGACCGCATCATCCGGGAGATTAACTCCCAGCTGAGTCAAGCGGTTATGCAACCCAGACATAGTGAGTATGTGCTCACTGACAGAATTGTTTTCCTCCATCTTACAGCTGAAGAATTTGTCGGAGACTTCATATCTCTCGACCCGGGCATGAGCTTGGAAAACCATTTTCAGCTCTTCGAACATCTCATATGCTCCATGTCTCTCAAAACGCTTTTGGAGCCCCGGCTCTAGGCTGTAAAGCATGCCGCACTGAACGAGGGAGTAGTCATCGAAACGTGCCTGCCAAGCGTTCATAACATCTTGTTCTGTAGGGAGAACGGGTGCGTCACCAAGCGGTGCTTGTAGGACATAATCTTTCTTGGCAGCTATGAGGATGATCCTCAGGTTCCGGACCCAGTCCGTATAGTTGCTGCCATCGTCTTTCAGCTTAGTTTTCTCTAGGAACGCGTTGAAGTTGAGGACTACGTTGGCCATTTGATCTACAAGACATATTGCAAAGATTTTAGACTAAGTTCATGATAATTAAGTTCAACTAATCAAATTATTAGTGAACTCCCACTTAGATTAGACATCCCTCTAGTCATCTAAGTATTACATGATCCGAGTTAAACTAGACCGTGTCCGATCATCACGTGAGACGGACTAGTCAACATCGGTGAACATCTTCATGTTGATCGTATCTTCTATACGACTCATGCTCGACCTTTCGGTCTTCTGTGTTCCGAGGCCATGTCTGTACAAGCTAGGCTCGTCAAGTCAACCTAAGTGTTTGCATGTGTAAATCTGTCTTACACCCGTTGTATGTGAAGGTCTGAATAAAACACCCGATCATCACGTGGTGTTTTGAAACAGCGAACTGTCGCAACGGTGCACAGTTAGGGGGAACACTTCTTGAATTTATTGTGAGGGATCATCTTATTTACTACCGTCGTTCTAAGTAAACAAGATGCAAAACATGATAAACATCACATGCAATCAAATAATAAACGTGACATGATATGGCCAATATCACATAGCTCCTTTGATCTCCATCTTGGGGCTCCATGATCATCTTGTCACCGGCTTGACACCATGATCTCCATCATCATGATCTCCATCATCGTGTCTCCATGAAGTTGCTCGCCAACTATTACTTCTACTACTATGGCTAACGCGTTTAGCAATAAAGTAAAGTAATTTACATGGCGTTTCTTGATGACACGCAGGTCATATAAAAGAATAAAGACAACTCCTATGGCTCCTGCCGGTTGTCATACTCATCGACATGCAAGTCGTGAATCCTATTACAATAACATGAACATCTCATACATCACATATAGATCATTCATCATTCATCACAACTTTGGCCATATCATATCACAAACCACTTGCTGCAAAAACAAGTTAGACGTCCTCTAATTGTTGTTGCAAGTTTTACGTGGCTGAATTAGGGTTCTAGCAAGAACGTTTTCTTACCTACGTTAAAGCCACAACGTGATTTGTCAACTTCTATTTACCCTTCATAAGGACCCTGTTCATCGATTCCGCTCCAACTAAAGTAGGAGAGACAGACACCCGCCAGCCACCTTATGCAACTAGTGCATGTTAGTCGGTGGAACCGGTCTCACGTAAGCGTACGTGTAAGGTTGGTCCGGGCCGCTTCATCCCACAATACCGCTGAAGCAAGAAAGGACTAGTAACGGCAAGAAAGTTGACAAATCTACGCCCACAACAAATTGTGTTCTACTCGCGCAAGAAGAACTACGCATAGACCTAGCTCATGATGCCACTGTTGGAGAACGTTGCAGAAAACAAAAATTTTCCTACTCGTTTCACCAAGATCATCTAGGAGTTCATCTAGCAACGAGTCATTGGATGGATGCATCTACATACCTTGTAGATCGCGAGCGGAAGCGTTCAAAGAACGGGGATGATGTAGTCGAACACGACGTGATTCGAATCACCGGAGATCCTAGCACCGAACGGACGGCACCTCCGCGTTCAACACACGTACGGAACAGCCACGTCTCCTCCTTCTTGATCCAGCAAGGGAGGGAGGAGAGGTTGAGGGAGATGGCACCAGCAGCAGCACGACGGCGTGGTGTTGATGGAGCTGCAGTACTCCGGCAGAGCTTCGCTAAGCGCTATGGAGTTGGAGGAGGTGTTGGGGAGGGAGAAGGAGGCAACCTAAGGCCAAGGACTCAAGGTATGAAGTCCCTCCTCTCCCCCACTATATATAGGGGTGCCAAGGGGGGGGTGGCCGGCCCTAGGAGATCCAATCTCCTAGGGGGTGCGGCGGCCAAGGGGGTTTCCCTCCCCCCCAAGGCACCTAGGAGGTGCCTTCCACTAGTAGGACTCCTCCCCCTTGGAAACCCTAGGCGCATGGGCCTAGTGGGGCTGGTGCCCTTGGCCCAAGCAGGCCAAGGCGCACCCCCTACAGCCCATGTGGCCCCCGGGGATGGGTGGCCCCACCCGGTGGGCCCCCGGGACCCCTCCGGTGGTCCCGGTACAATACCGATAACCCCGAAACTTGTCCCGATGCCCGAAACAGGACTTCCTATATATAAATCTTTACCTCCGGACCATTCCGGAACTCCTCGTGACGTCCGGGATCTCATCCGGGACTCCGAACAACATTCGGGTTACTGCATATACATATCCCTACAACCCTAGCGTAACCGAACCTTAAGTGTGTAGACCCTACGGGTTCGAGAGACAAGCAGACATGACCGAGACGACTCTCCGGTCAATAACCAACAGCGGGATCTGGATACCCATGTTGGCTCCCACATGCTCCACGATGATCTCATCGGATGAACCACGATGTCGAGGATTCAATCAACCCCGTACGCTATTCCCTTTGTCTATCGATATGTTACTTGCCCGAGATTCGATCGTCGGTATCCCAATACCTCGTTCAATCTCGTTACCGGCAAGTCACTTTACTCGTACCGTAATGCATGATCCCGTGACCAGACACTTGGTCACTCTAAGCTCATTATGATGATGCATTACCGAGTGGGCCCAGTGATACCTCTCCGTCATACGGAGTGACAAATCCCAGTCTTGATCCATGTCACCCAACAGACACTTTCGGAGATACCCGTAGTCTACCTTTATAGTCACCCAGTTACGTTGTGACGTTTGGCATACCCAAAGCACTCCTACGGTGTCCGGGAGTTACACGATCTCATGGTCTAAGGAATAGATACTTTGACATTGCAAAACTCTAGCAAACGAACTATACGATCTTGTGCTATGTTTAGGATTGGGTCTTGTCCATCACATCATTCTCCTAATGATGTGATCTCGTTATCAATGACATCCAGTGTCCATAGTCAGGAAACCATGACTATCTGTTGATCAACGAGCTAGTCAACTAGAGGCTCACTAGGGACATGTTGGTGTCTGTTATTCACACATGTATTACGATTTCCGGATAACACAATTATAGCATGAATAAAGACAATTATCATGAACAAGGAAATATAATAATAATGCTTTTATTATTGCCTCTAGGGCATATTTCCAACAAATATGCCCTAGAGGCAATAATAAAGTTATTATTTATTTCCTCATATCATGATAAATGTTTATTATTCATGCTAGAATTGTATTAACCGGAAACATAATACATGTGTGAATACATAGACAAAACTATAGTCACTAGTATGCCTCTACTTGACTAGCTCATTAATCAAAGATGGTTATGTTTCCTAACCATAGACATGTGTTGTCATTTGATTAGTGGGATCACATCATTAGGAGAATGATGTGATTGACATGACCCATTCCGTTAGCCTAGCACTTGATCGTTTAGTATACTGCTATTGCTTTCTTCATGACTTATACAAAGTTCCTGCAACTATGAGATTGTGCAACTCCCGTTTACCGGAAGAACACTTTGTGTGCTACCAAACGTCACAACGTAACTGGGTGATCATAAAGGTGCTCTACAGGTGTTTCCGAAGGTACATGTTGGGTTGGCATAATTCAAGATTAGGTTTTGTCACTCCGATTGTCGGAGAGGTATCTCTGGGCCCTCTCGGTAATACTCATCACCTAAGCCTTGCAAGCATTATAACTAATGAGTTAGTTATGAGATGATGTATTACAGAACGGGTAAAGAGACTTACCGGTAACGAGATTGAACTAGGTATTGGATACCGACGATCAAATCTCGGGCAAGTAACATACCGATGACAAAGGGAACAACGTATGTTGTTATGCGGTTTGACCGATAATGATCTTCGTATAATATGTAGGAACCAATATGGGCATCCAGGTCCCGCTATTGGTTATTGACCGAGAATGGTTCTAGGTCATGTCTACATAGTTCTCGAACCCGTAGGGTCCGCACGCTTAACGTTATGATGACGGTTTTATTATGAGTTTATAAGTTTTGATGTACCGAAGTTTGTTCGGAGTCCTGGATGTGATCTCGGACATGACGAGGACTCAAAATGGTCGAGACATAAAGATTGATATATTGGAAGCCTATATTTAGACATCGGAATCATTCCGGGTGAAATCGGCATTTTACCGGAGTACCGGGAGGTTACCGGAACCCCCCGGGGGGTTAATGGGCCTACATGGGCCACGAGGGAGAAGAGGGAAGGAGCCAGAGGGGGCCGCGCGCCCCTCCCCCTCCTAGTCCGAATAGGACAAGGGAAGGAGGGCGACGCCCCCCCTTTCCTTCCCCTCTTCCTCCTCTTTCCCCCCCTTCTCCTACTCCTACTTGGAAAGAAGGCAGTCCTACTCCCGGTGGGAGTAGGACTCCCCCCTTGGCGCGCCCTCCTTGGCCGGCTGCCTCCTCCCCCCTGGCTCCTTTATATACGGGGCGGGGGCACCCCATAGACACACAAGTTGATCTACGGATCGTTCCTTAGCCGTGTGCGGTGCCCCCCTCCACCATATTCCACCTCGGTCATATCGTCGCGGAGTTTAGGTGAAGCCCTGCGCCGGTAGAACATCATCATCGTCACCACGCCGTCGTGCTGACGGAACTCATCTCCGGAGCTCGGCTGGATCGGAGGCCGGAGATCAGAGGCCTTACGTTCGGTGCTTGGATCGGTCGTATCGTGAAGACATACGACTACATCAACCGCGTTGTGCTAATGCTTCCGCTTACGGTCTACGAGGGTACGTGGACGAACACTCTCCCCTCTCGTTGCTATGTCATCACCGTGATCTTGCGTGTGTGTAGGAAATTTTTTGAAATTACTACGTTCCCCAACAGCGGTTGGGCGGCGGGAGGGACGGGAAAGATGGGCTGTCCGCCGGAGGAGGGGAGGATTGGCTGGGCGCCGGGAGCGGGAAGAATCGGCTGGCCGCCGGGAGTGGGGAGGGGTGGCTGGCCGCCGTCTTGGGCGGTTGGCTGGCCGCAGCTGTGGGTAGTTGGATCACCGGGGTTCGTCATGGCGAGCGTGTGTGTGCGGAAGAGGATCGAATATTTGATACCATGAAGATTAACAGAGTGTTTTCATTGCTTTGAGAGTACATGGAGGAGGGTACATATAGAGTTGCTAGCGCTACAACAGCTGCGATGTGGAGATGATCGTGGCCTCGAACGTGGGAGGTGAGGGCAGAGCGAGTCCACACTCTAACATTTATTCTGCTTGTGCACTGGGAGTAGGGTTTGTTGGGAATTTGGCACAAAACGAATGCAGGAGCTATTGCGGGAAACTGAAGCCAGCTAAGATGGAAGTATCATGTGATGGTTGATATTCGCACAAGATGATTTGGGAGCCTGGAGCGCGTCGTGCAGGGATCATGCAGACACAGGGCATCAAGCAATGCACGGAGATATGCGGGTTGGACACAATGCAGGGTGGAGCATGGTTGAAGTCGGATAATTTCGGCTGGGTCGGACTGGAATGTCTGATGGATTGAGATGGATGTTGGTCAAAGTAGAAGACGGCGGTGATTTCAGCGACGCCGACATAGGAGCGTGATGTTGATGGTGGCCGACTTCTGGGGCATGGAAACACGTGGTGCAAGCCTAAGGGTTTGTGCAGCTTCGACATACTATGGCGCGGGGTTGATTCAAGATGGATGGTGGCCGACTTCTGGGGCATGGAAACACGTGGTGCAGGCCTAAGGGTTTGTGCGGCTTCGACATACTATGGCGTGGGGTTCATTCAAGATGGTGCACACAAGAGAGCTTGAAGTCGGCAGGGCGCGGGGTAGCGTCCAGTTACATGGAGTCATGTTGAAGGTGGAGCTGGAGTCTGACGCAAGGCTTTACTCTGTGCTGATGGAGGGGCTACGGTGTAAGATATCAGAGAACCGAAGCTTATTTCAGCGGGATAGCGAGATACACGTGGTTCAGACTGGGTACTAGTGGTATGATGGAGACGTGATACTCGGCATCGGTCGGTGATGATCGATGGTTCTCTACAGTGGGGTGAGGCAGTGGGGGCTAGCTACCCGGGAGATTCTCGACCAGGACAACAGAGGCTTGACACGGTGATAGCGGCGAGGCATGCGGTAAGCACGGGACACAGCGACAAGCCAAGGCACTGGGGTCAGATATGTTGTCAGACAAATTGTGCAGGGGATACTGAGTAGTAGTGTTGACGAGTACCGGATTCAAGTTGGTGACTAGGTCTATCAGTGCCGAAAGATGGACACGAGTTGACCATGGAGAATCTGAGAAAGTGGCGGAGAGTTTTAAATTGTCAAAAGATGAGACAGTACATGGCCGTATATTCTGTGGTGTTCAGTGCACATCACAAAGTGCAGATGATACAACAGAAGGAGGCGGGGTGCTATAGCTATGGGACATGCCAGAGACTATCCGGGAAAAAGGATGATACAACTGCGAATTTGACTCAGGGCGACGGTGAAATTCCTTCAAGTTTCAGACAAACAGTCAAGAAAGAGCGGTGATGTTGATTTCAGGTAACTCCTATATGTAGCTTTCAATATGTGAGTTGTTCACTTTCATGCAGACAGGAGTCGGTGTTTGATGGCGTTGAGCGGATGCTCTGCAAGTTGGGAGCACAAAGTGGAGTAACGAAGGACTTAATTTTGCTCGAGTGTTGAGTGTGAAGGGACTATAGTTGCAGGTGCTCATGGCGTATCTCAAATCCAATGTACATGGATGTTCGACGCATGGATGAATTCAAGGTGGTGTAGAATATTCGCTAAGGTGAAGTTTGTTAGAGTTGTGTTGAATATTGTGTACAAGGTAGGTTACAGTTGGACTATGAGTAGTATTGTGTTTAGATAGGATATGGAGTCGTGTCCTAGTAGAACACTTGTATCCTAGGCCTCTCATATATAGTGGGGGTAGACACACGATGTAACCTATGCCAACATAATAGCACAGGTACGCGGGGAGCCGGCGGCGTGTGCCCGCAGCCGGGGTGCGGTATTGTAGCGGTGTCATAGGGAAGAAGTGTCCATAGTCAGGCCCCGGGGATGTAGCCATATCGGTGAACCTCGTTAAAAATCTCGGTAAAAGGTGCTTGTGTGATTGCTTGGTCCTCGGTAGATCAACGGAGCGCCTCGGATTTATTCTAACATCTTTAAATACAATTGTTTTGCAGGACAGTGGATTGCCAAAATTGCAGTTGGAGAAGAGCCTAACGAAGATAGAAAGTACCATAAGTGGTGCATGTAAAGTTTTGGAACAATTGAATCTGCCAGGTGCAAATAATGATAAGGGGAGACGAGCTGTTGCTACCAATTCACGCCGTGCAGTCACTACCGCGGGTCCTCCAACACTAGTGATTGGCCGGGATCAGGATCGTGACAATATCATAGCAATGCTTCATGAGAAGGAAGACAAGTGTCAAGCAAACGTCACAAGTGGTGTATGTTATTCTGTAATTGGCATTCATGGCATGGCTGGGGCAGGGTAATCAACACTAGCACAGTTTGTTTATGATCATGAGAAAAGGTGCAAGGAAGAGAAAATGGAAGGCCACTTCGATATTGTCATGTGGATTCATGTTTCTCAGAAATTTGATTTGGATTCCATTTTCAGGGAGATGTTTGAGGGGGCTACAGGAAAAGCATGCCCGAAATTCACAAGTCTTAACGTCCTGAAACAAAAACTGGAGGAGGAACTGCGTGGGAAAAGGATTTTGTTGGTACTGGATGATGTCTGGTACAACAACAAGAATTCGGGAGACCGTGAAGACCTACAGAAGTTAATTTCTCCGGTGAATCTTGGGAAGGCAGGAAGCAGAATCTTGGTGACAAGTCGAACTGAAGCTGCATTAGTAACCCTTGGTGCTGCAAAAGAGAGATGTATTCCAATATCTAACCTGGGCGATGAAGTGTTCCTTGAAATGTTTATGCACTATGCACTTCGAGATGCAAGGGTAAGTGACCATGATCGAAGAATACTTGAATTGATTCGAGAGGACATTGCAAAAAAGCTGAAGGGGTCACCTCTAGCAGCCAGAACAGTGGGTTCACGGGCTCCGTGAGACACAAACTGTTGAGTTTTGGAGGAGTCAGAAAGATCGGGACCTTATGAACGACACAATGGGAGCTCTATGGTGGAGCTACCAGTATCTTGATGAGCAGGTCAGGCGATGCTTGGCTTACTGCAGTATTTTTCCCAGGCGACATAAGTTGAGACGTGATGAGTTAGTTAAGTTGTGGGTGGCAGAAGGGTTTATAAAGACTAGTAAGCCTGAAGAGGAAATGGAAGATGTTGCTAAAAATTATTTTGATGAATTGCTGTCGGCCTCATTTCTGCAACTAGGAGGGAAAGAAACACAGTTTGTTGAACTTGATGGTGAGGTTGATTACTTTACCATTCATGATCTGCTCTGTGATTTAGCGGAAGAGGTTTCTGGAAGCGATTGCTTGAGGATTGAGAAAGGCTTCACAGGGGAAGTTCCTCAAGATGTTCGTTATCTTTTTGTTGGGACTTATGATGAAGAGATGCTTACTGAGAAGATTTCTGGATTGAAACATTTACGCACTCTCATCATCAATGACATCATATGGCTTAAATCAGATGGGTCTGAACTCTTAGCGAGTATGTTCACTATGTTGAAAGGGCTGCGGAAATTGCGGGTACTGAATATGACAGTAGCACGTGAGAGGAGGAGTGGATTTGGTTTTTCATTCTCATTCCCGGATTCTATTGGTCAGTTGAAGCATCTGCGTTATTTTGGTTTCATGGTTCCAGTAGCTCACAAGCTAACTGTACCCAGCGCTTTTACCAAGCTTTACCACATGCAGGTGGTAAATTTCGGTTCTACCAAATTATTGGAGTTTTCTAGTGGTAAAGATATGATGAACCTTGTCAATTTGCGCTGTGTAATGAGCTGGACAGATCTTGATTTTCCTAATGTTGGCAGGCTGAAATGGCTCCAAAACTTACCATACTTTACAATAAAGAAGAAACAGGGGTATGAGTCACATCAGCTGAAGCACCTAAACAAGCTTCAAGGCAAAGCTGCATATCCAAGGTCTTGAGAATATTGAGAGCAGGGAGGAGGCTGTTGAAGTCAATCTTGCTGGCAAGGAAAAACTCACTGAACTGATACTGGCCTGGGATAATGAGAGCTGCAGTCTAGAAGTTCAAGCAGAGGTTCTCGAGGGTCTTTGCACATCGAAGTATCTTGAAAGACTAGAAATCAGGGATTACCATGCTAAGAGGATACCGAGTTGGCTGATGCGTGAGCATAATGGCGGCCCAAAGAACCTGCACACACTTAGAGTTGACGGATGGAGCCAACTGGGACCTGCCCCTGACCTTGGGGCCTTCATTCATCTTCATTCGCTAGTTTTTCATAACTGCAGCTGGGATACCTTACCAGGCGACATGGATCACCTCGCATCACTCAAGAAACTAGAGATCTGGATATGCAAGAATATGCGGTTGCTTCCAATGCTGCCCAAGTCTCTTGAGGAGTTTAAAGTCAGGGGATGCAGCCGGGATGCCTGGGATACCTTACCAGGCAATAATATGGAGCACCAGCTCCCATTGCTCAGGAAACTAGAGATCAGGGAATGCGAGAATATAAAATCACTACCAACGCTGCCAAAGTCTCTTGAGGAGTTTAGAGTCGAGGACTGCAGCTGGGATGCCTTACCAGGCAATATGGAGCACCTCACATCACTCAAGATGCTGAATATACAGTCATGCAAGAATATACGGTCGCTTCCAACACTGCCCAAGTCTCTTGAGGAGTTTAGAGTCGAGAACTGCAGCTTTGATGCCTTACCAGGCAATACGGAGCACCTCACAGCGCTCAAGAAACTGGAGATCAGGTCATGCAAGAATATACGGTCGCTTCCAACACTGCCCAAGTCTCTTGAGGAGATTACAGTCAAGCGGTGCAGTGATGAGTTCATACGATCCTGTAGAACGGCTGGTGATCCAAATTGTCAAAAGATTGAGCACATTCCAAATAGAACATTTAATTAATGAATCAGGTCTATACGGAAGAGGTACATATTTAAATTCTTTCGATGTATTTGTTTTCCATTTTTTGTGTTCAGTAAATATTAATGCAACTATTAGCCGCTAAGGATGCTGTTATGTTTCTAATTCATTTGGAAACTGTCAGCCGTGTGCTCTTTCGCTGAGGACGGAAGCCAAAAAGGAGATGAAGTCAAATCCAATGGACTCATGCCAAATCTACAGGCTCTTACCAGGTAGCCTCTTCGTTGGGTTTTACCTTCCTGGTTTGTTGATTCTTGCGTATTTGCTTGCGAGTGATGTGGTGCTGTGCTCTCATACTCTCATAAACAACGGCCGATGCAGAATGTCATGTCTGCATGCAGTGATGAACACTGGATTTATTAGTTACTCCCTCCATCCCACAATGTAATGAAGTTTTTGCAAGCTATGTTAGCTTGCAAAAATGTCTTATATTATATGGGGTGGAGCGAGTATTTACTATATGTGTAATAATGTTGAATGAAGACCACTGGATTTATTTGCTTCCTATATGTATTATTTGTAAGACAGTCGAATGCATGATGAACCCCGAACCGTTCAATTTCTACCGTTTGTAATATTTACGGTGGAATGATGAACATTACTGTTTGTTTCCTGTCGTTTTAACATTGTGGAACATATGATGAACGCCAAATTAAAGATTTGTTTGCCAGGAATTAGGCGCTACTAGTACTAGGTACTCCCTTTGTTTCTACATATCTGTGTTTCTAGATATTTCAACAAGTGACAACATACGAAGCAAAATGAGTAATCTACACTCTAAAATATGTCTATTTACATCCGTACGTGATAGTCCATTTAAAATCTCTAGAAAGACTTATATTTAGGAACGGAGGGAGTAGCATTTTATGGTATGAGTTGACCAATTGGGTGGTCGGGGACGGTTCAACAACGCCGTTTGTGCGGATACAATTGGGTGGACGGGAGGCCGGCAAACACAATTGATATCCAGGAGAAAAGAGAACCAAGCCCAAACCCAGATCCCAAGAATCACCAGCTCACGTCAATTAATCCACGCCACTCCAAAGCTCAAATCAACACCACAAAATCAACCAAACACATGTACACACACAGCCATTTTTAGGCCAACGAGAAACTGAGCTGCGCCTGCCACTGAGAGCTGCCCCTGCACCTCGATCGGCTGTTCTTCCTCGCCCCCGACTATGCAAAAAGTAAACATACAACAAGTACTTGAAGTAGCATGAAAACAAGAACAACATTGGCATGTCACCACAACCAAGTGGAATTCTGTAGATTGCCACACGCCATCTTGTCAGCAAAGGTGATCACATCTCGTGACTACTCCACACTACTGAAACAGTAACCACTTTGAACTCTAAAAGCTTTTTTTTAAATACCACACTTTATTAATTGCAAATAACTGTTACATCATCTATAGGAAGCGATACAATGTCCTCCAATGGCTCCTCGAGCCAATCACTAGTTGCGGAAATTTAGCTAATCTAGCGAGTTCATGGGCAACCTTATTCGCTTCTCTATAACAATTTTCAAAACTAGTGAGAGAAAAATCACAAGCTAAAAAATAACAATCCTCAAAAACTGTCGTTGCCGCTCCCGCAGATCTTCCTCCATTCTTCATTGTATCAATGACCTCCGTATTATCAGAGTTAATAACATGCTGGTTGCAACCCGCTCTTTGTGCAAGAGACAAGCCAAACCTTAGAGCCCAAGCTTTTGCTGTCAAAAGATCAGAGCACCAATCAATCTTCCAGTTACCACCCACAATGAAATTTCCTTTGTCGTCTCTAAGTACAACACCCGCTGTGCCCCTAAGCACATCCTGATCAAACGATGCATCCACATGTAACTTAACAAAACCCCTTGGAGGTTTACTCCACCCTTCTTTTTTCTGTAAGCATTAGGTGAGTGAGCATTGCCAAAATTTGCCATTATAGCACGAGCTCACATAAGTCTGGCTTGCATCCTGGGACTTTCCCTCATGAACCAACTTACGTCGATCCCACCATAAGTACCAAGCAATTATGGCAATCAGCTCACGAACATTTTGAATACCCAAAATAGATGGTTCTTGATCCGACATAAGGAGCAAGAACTCAAGAACTGCCTCACCAGCACAATCAATAGCACAAGCTGGGTTAATCATGTTGCGCAATCCCAACTTATTCCAAACCTCCTTTGCTTTCTGACAAAGACACAACATGTGTTTCGTATCTTCCGGCCCATTTGGAAAGGACAGGCATGTGGGCGAAGTCTTTATGTGTCTGTTGGCGAGCGTAGCACGACAAAGGAGAGTCCCATGTAACGTACGCCAAATAAAGATTTTTACCTTCGCCGGACAAGATAATTTCCAAATCTTAGCCCAAATGGGGTTGGCATTGGTTCGTCCCATACCATTGGTATATTGCAGTTTCCTCCCGTGTTGTTGGTTCCATTCCGCCAGATAAGCTGGACGAACAGTGAACAACCCATTTTCTGTATAACTCCAAGCAATGAAATCCGTCATGTTGTGCATGGGGAGGGGAATCACAAGGACTCAGTTGAGCATCAATTGACCATAGAGTTTGTCTCACTAAATCTTCATCCCAAGAATTTGTGACAGGGTCAATACTATAAGAAACTTTTGACAGGAGGTTCCCTCTTCTAGGAGTAATGATTTTTCTATTAGCACAACTCGGCATGCATCTTTCCAGATGTCGATACATTGTCCATTTCTAACTCGCCAGATATAGCCATTTTTCAATGAAACAACGCCCGCCATAATGCTTTGCCAGGTAAAGGAGGATCCCTTTTTTAAACTTGCATTCATCAGGTCGCCGTCAGGGAAATACTTAGCTTTCAAGTTAGTGGCACATAAAGAATCTGGGTTATCTAGAAGACGCCACGCTTGCACTACTAGGGAAAACCCTATACACAAAATCTTAGCAGCAGCGCGGCTCAAAAAGAAGCGCTGCTGCTAATTAGCAGTAGCGCGGGTTTGGAAACCCGCTACTGACAAGTGTTTAGCAGTAGCGCGCTCGGTGTAACCCGCGCTGCTACAAATATCGACCGACAGTGCCCACCAAACTACATTTAGCAGCAGCGCGGTGCCGCGAGCCGCGCTACTGCTAAAGCTGTAACAGTAGCGCGGTTTTTCTGAGGTCGCTGCTGCTAATTTTCAAATTGGGCACACTTTTGGTCCCGGTTAGCAGTAGCGCTTGTGCCGAAAGCGCGCTGCTGCTACTTTTTTATCAGCAGCGTGTTTTACGTCCCACGCTACTGCTAATCCACACCAACCCATCACCTTTTCCCCACCCGTCCTCCCCCTCCCCTCCTCTCTTCCCTTTCCCCTACCTCCCACATCCTCCCACTCTCACTCTTCTTCTTCCTCAATGCTTCTCCCTCATTACTCTCCCTCTTCTACCTACCTTTCTCTCTCTTCATTACTCCTACCTAACTACACCACCTCCATTAATGCATCTCTTTCTCTTTTTCCTTCCCCCTCCACTAGTTGAAGTTGTCTCCTCCCAAATTAAGTAGCTAGGTTGATGTAGCATTTAGTTAAGTGACCTATTTGCCCCCTAATTAGATCTATCTTTGTCAAGAAGAGCTTTGTGCACTTTGATCTCCCTACATCATCATCTCCACCGTGTGCTCGATCTCGAGATAGAGGTGATTAAAATTTCATGCTTTTGCAAAATGGAAATATGTTTATGTGTGTGTGATATGTTTATGCAAATTGTGTGTGTGGCATGAGTTGATGCCAAATTGTGCTTTTGCAAACTGGGGTATGTAGGATGGACACCGAAGTTACTAGAGAGCACAACTCCATTTTTCTGCATTGGTTCAAAGAGCATATTATTGCTAATCCTCCGGAGGATGGCTCTAAGGACGGATTGCTCATATATGCCTTAGCACATAGCCCCTCGCCCAACCTCGTAACCTATCAGGCAATGATATCAACGGATACACGTTCTACACGGAGGCCAAAGATATGGACAGTGATGATCAGAACTCAGGGGTGACGATGGAATGCATGACCGGCAGTGACAACGGCGCAACTAAACGATTTTATGGAAGGGTCGAGGAGATCTGGGAGCTTGACTACTCTGGACTGCACAACACGATGATGTTCCGTGTCAGATGGGCTAAGAATGTCGAAAGAGAAAACCGGATTTTCACTACCATGACTATACCCGACGCCAAGAGCGCTACCGTGAATGCTATCGCAAAAAACGAGCCATGGGTACACGCTAAGCACGTGACACAATGCTTCTTCATAACCGACCCACGCAATCCCAGCCGTGTTGTCGTGAGGAGAGGCAAAAGGAACATCATTGGAATGGATGGAGTCGCCAACGAGGAAGACTATGATCAGTACAGCAACCCAATGAGGGAAGATGACGATGATGATGAAGTATACGTCAAAAGAAGAATCAATACTATATTACCTAAGAAAAATCGTACTCCATGGAAAAGGCAAAGTCACAATGAGGGGCTCAATTATTCTTCGACGAACAAGAAGGGAAAGAAGCTGACTAAAAAACAAAAATGTCAACGCTGAGGAACCGTATGTTATCGATCAAATGAT
>NC_057813.1:706056459-706151459 GCF_018294505.1 Triticum aestivum
CCCTCTGTAAATCCCCCCCCCCTCTCTCTCTGCTAGCTAGGGTTCTTCGATTAATTTACTTAGGTTTTAGTTAGGGCAGTAGGTTAATTAGGTTATCTATTTAGTTATGAATTTAGCTAGGTTTTAAAATAGGACGGAAATTTAGGGTTAAGCAATTGTAGTTAAAAGAAAAGGCAACATTTAAGCAATTGTCCAAATCAACATCCCTTGTTAAAGCAAATTTAGGTAGGCTGAATTTATATGCAAATTTGAACTGGACATGTGATATGTGGATATGTCATGTTTTGGACATGTCATGTTTGGAATTTGAACATGTCATTTGGACATGTGATGTTTTGGTTCAATTTTGGTAAATGATCCGAGTGGCCTATGTTACGCCGGAATGTTGATTCATTTCCGTTCCGGTGAATTTCAGGCCCCCATATGTCCATTTTTAGCAAAGGTCATGCCGAAATTTGCCGTGAATTTTGGCATGATTTGTGCTAGATAGTTGGCATATCGAGTGCTGGCACATAGATTTATTTTTTATGACATTTCTCATTTTTTTCATACTTTTAGGAATAAACGAGGACACTTAATCATAGGAAACATGTCGAACAACGAAGAAATTGGGCCTTCTGACCAAGATGCAGACGAGATAGATTATGAGGTTGAACAAGAGTACCTCGACTATTTGACTGCTAAGCAAGGTTTGCAGGTCGGCCTCGATGATGGTACTGACGCCGACATCGACACCGACGGCGCCGGCACCGATGGCGGCGCCGAGACCGGCGGGGAAGGTACAGGCGGGGAAGATACCGGCGGGCAAGGTACCGGCGTCGATGCCGCTACCGAAAAGAGGAAGCATAAGAAGAAGAGGATATGAAAACCTAACAAACTAGGGATTGGACGACTTGTGATCACAAAGATGGCACCTGGCAAGTTTGAGCCATTAGAGCCGGAAGAACCTCGCAAGTGCTATGGGAACCAAGTAGGATGCATCCTACGGGAATGCGCGAGCATCAACGACGATGACTTAAGGAGTAAAGAACATTTGAAGCAGTTGCTCCTAACGAAGTTGCATAAGAGATTCAAGTTCCCCGACCGGGATGATAACATAGAACAACCGTGGGATGATCCGAAGATGAAAAAGATTAACAATCACGTCATGGGCATGTTCAGCAATGATTTGGCCTCCTGGAAAGGGAGGGTGAAACGAGCCATTGAGGTTGAGGAACCCCTCTCCAAGATTCTGGAGGAAAATCCGACACTTACGAAAGAGGAGTTCGAAAAGTTCAAGGACACTTGCGCTACCGAGGCAGCCAAGGTTAAGGCTGCGAAATTCAAGAGCCTTCAGCAAAGGAACACGGGGAAGCATCGCCTCGGAAGCCGTGGCTACCTCGGTAAAAGGCCCATATGGGATAAGGAGGTCGCAGAACGTGAAGCCGCGGGTCTCCCAGACCCCTTCGCGAAGTTCACTAACCCCTTGGAGCATGACTTCATCAGGGCCCGCTACAAGGGGGACAAGGAGAAAAAGGTTTTTTACACGGACCAGATCACGAGGAAATTGATTAGACTACTGGAGAAGCATCACCAGCTTGCAGCTGAAAGCCCTACTTCTCTGATGAGGCCCAAGTGGGACACCCCTCTCAACCGGGCCTTGAACGAACTTAAGGGACTCCCTTTGGGCCAGCGGCCGCAATATGGTCGTGTGCACGGCGCTGGAGACGGCGCCACGTGGAAGGTGTTTTACAACGAGGACCGGGAGGCCAAGAAGCAAAAAAATAAGTTTAGTCAGGCGGACATCGACGCGAAGGTGAAGCTTGCGGTCGAGAAAAAAGCAGCTGAGGACGCGGAAAAAACAGCCGAGGAGAAAAATGAGTTGCTACAGCAGGCAGTCAATGCAGCTGTAACTGCCTGCAGAAATGATTTCGCTACTAACTTGGTTCTAGCTATCATCAACTGGACGAAGGAAAATCCAGACAAGACGGTACATGATTTCCCGATGCCCAGTTTCGTCGGGAGCAACTCCATGAACAACAACAACACCGCACCATCACTTGCTCACGCAACCGGGCCTCCTCTCGCGGTCGCTCCCGCTCATAGTGGCCCGTCCTCAGTCTCTGGCGCGCTAGGTGGGCCTTCGTCTTTGGCTGAGCTCGACGCCGTCACGGTAATTACATGTCGCACCAACATATATATATATAGAATATTCCATTTCTGTTGCCTTTCGGATGTTTTACGCCACAGACATATGTGTTTGTAGGGCGAAGAAACCCCGTGCACCATACTCTACTTGATAAAAGGCCAGAAGATCGACGTGGGAAAGGGGATGATATTGAACCCCTTGAAACCCACGTTCCACAACCAGCCGATCCCCGCTGGGCACTTCAGGGTTAGCTTGTCCAGTGTGAAATCGGGGCACGAGGCGTTGCCTCCTCCAGTACAGCATGTGGGAGAGGACGACGAGACCCCGCCGCGGATTGGAAGCTGCAAGGGTTGGGTGCTGCTATGGCCGAAGAATCTTATTCGTCTGGAGCCGGCCGAGAGCACACCAATAACCACACATCAACAAGCATGTGCGGAGACCACCACCCCACCTACGCAATTACCAGCTCCTGTAGTGCCGAGTGAGAGCGGCGGACGACGTAATGAAGGTGGTGTAATAGTACTGGCTAATGTAATTGGTCATGTAGAATAGAGAATGGATGATGAGACGGAGGTCGGCCCTATGGGTTTCCTCAATACAAACGCGTATGACTATGACATAGATATGATGAGTCAACCATATGATGAATTGAGTTATGAGCATGCTAATGAGGATATGGATGATATGCCCGGGCAGGAAGGTCGTTCGAAGGACTGCAAAAAGTCTCTCTTCATGAATTCCTCACAGGACACGCCTGAAGATGTCGCCTCAACACAGGCTCAACTAGCCGGGGGTCGTACAGTGCTTAGCCCGGGAACCCTGGGGCAGGGGTTAAGGAAGGGTCTGGAAGTTGTGCCCAAGAAAAAGGAGAGGAAGAGATCGGGGAAGATAACTGCCTCCAAACAAGCCAGAGCACATAGCAGCCAGACGATGCATTCTGAAGAGCGTGTACCCATGAAAGGTGCGGCCATGTTCCATCTCACGGGCGAGCCGATGCTACCGCCAAAACCGCTGGAGGCACTATCAGGGGATCTCGGGAGACTGCATGACCATGTGATGTCGACTGAGAAAAGCGTACTAGCCTCAAAGGATCCAGGATATCCGACATACGCGGATCGTGTGCCTGAGGGGAAGTGCTACGTCGAGACACAGCCCGCGGAGGTGTTCTTCATGCGGTTTGACCATATCTTTGAGATGTTTCTGACAAGGCGGCTCGATTTTACAATCGTCCGCCTTTTTGCGCTACATATGAGCTCCGTCATGAAGAGTGAAGAAGTCTCACAAATCTGTGTGGCGGATCCGTACTACATGCACGAGTCTTTCTTGAGTCTCGGCGACTTTGAGCATGAAACTGCTAGGGAGTACCTCCAAAACTTCATGGTACAGAATAAGGACCGGGAAATTTTCCTCGTGCCTTATCATCCAAAGTAAGTCAGTTTCGGACAACCCTTTCGTACATTTCAATCATTCCTTCTCTCTCATATGGGGGATAATTTGAGGTGTCTTTTCCCCGCAGCAACGGGCGCGCCGTCCTTATCGTTATTTACCCGCAAGTCTCCCACGCCATATATTTTGACCCTTCCAGAGACTACGAGAAAAAAGACTACACCCACATAATGAATATTCTAGATGATGCTCTCCAAGGCTTCAGCATTAGAGGTGGCCACATGCAGACCAGGAAACAAAGGAACAAGAAGATGGGTTTCGCGCATAAAACTAACTTCTCCTGCATCCATGTCCCAAAACCAAGCAAGAAGGATGGATTCTACATCGTCCATCTCATGATTCAGTTCAACACGGACCATCAAAAGCTTCACATGACAAGCAGAAATGATGATCATATCCACAAGTGGCTAGAATCTCATGGGGAAGCAGATTATAAACTTAGAGATGATTTCTTTCGCATCCAAAGGGACATTGCGACAATCATCATGAAAGAAGTTGTCGATGAGAAGGGGATGTTCCACCACGACCCTATATCGCGAGCTGACGTCCGAACTCGCATAGGCATGCAACGTCTAGACCTCACGCCGTTCAAGAAGCTAGGGTCCATCCTCGATGATATGGAAGGATGGAACTTCTAGTGATTTATGAGGCTGATGATGATGATATGTGTTGGTTGAACTTGTATACTTTTTGTAGCGATGAAACTTTGTGATGTCCACGGTCCCTGCTGAACTTGCGTAACGCTACTTTGTTAGTTTGCGTACGATGACATGCGTACCTCTAGTTAATTAGTTTGCGTACTGTATGTTGCATCTAGTTGCTAACCCTTTCTTTTTCGTGTTGCTCTAGTATATTTTGTTGCATATGATTGTACATCCTCTTCATGAACATGCATCTCTAACAGGTACCTAGTTTCTTGATGGCGATATGGAAGTGCTATGTCGTGTATAAGGGAAGGTTCCGGGGGTGTACAACGAGTGGCCTGAGTGTCAGGCGCAAGTGAATGGGTTCTCGGGCGCCAGCCATAAAGGCTTCAAAAGCAGACAAGAAGGCGAAGCTAGTTACTTGAGGTTCACGCTAGCGCGAGAGAGGACTCGTAACCGCCGCCTCATGTACTGCATAGTTCCGCTCTCACTCATAGTGATAGCTCTTCTCGCGTATACCTTTGTTTAGATGGATGATGTTGTAGTTGCAAGTATTCGAGACTTGCATGTATCGCTATTTTCAAGATGATGACAAGATACAACTTTGTGTTGGATGATGATTATGATGAGACTATTTGTATGTATATGCTATGATTACATTTATGGTCTCGCAGGCATTTGTATGTGTATCATGATGACATTTGTATGTGCATCATGATGATATTTGTATGTGCTAAAGATTCTTCTATAAAGCCTGTTCAAATACAAAACAAATATGCAGAAAAAATATATTAAAATTGGCAGTAGCGAGTGGAGAAAAGTTAGCAGCAGCGCGGTAGTATCAGTAGCGCGCACAGGGGAAGCGCGCTATAGCTATTAGCAGTAGCGAGCTCCACCGAAGAACGCTGCTGCTACACTTGCATATCAGTAGCGCGGGCGCGCATGCGCTGCTGCTACGGGTTAGCTGTAGCACCTTATTAGTAGCGCCACCTCCCGCACTACTGATATACCTAAAACCTGCGCTGCTACTAGGCTTTTCCCTAGTAGTGTTGTTTGGCCAACAAAGCCAGGTTGAAACAATGTAAATCCCTGAAGCCCATACCTCCTTGATCTTTTGGAACACACATCTTCCACCAAGCCATCCAATGCATCCTTTTCTGATTATCCTCGTCACCCGCCCAAAAATGCGACATCGCGTCAATTATTCCTTTGCAATTTTTTGTATGAATTTTAAAGATGAACATGGCATAGGTGGGGATAGCTTGAACAACAGACTAAAGAAGAATTTCCTTCCCTCCAAGGGATAACAATTTTTCTTTCCATCCACTAACTTTCATGATAATCCGATCAATCAGGAATTGAAAACAATCACTCTCATACATACCCACGTTAGCTGGCAAGCCCAAATATTTGCCATTGAGAGCTTCAGTCATAATACTCAGCGGTGTGCAAATTCGCGCCTTGTCTTCCACTTTCGTATTCGGACTGAAAAAATGCTTGATTTTTCTACACTCACGAATTGCCCCGAAATAGCACAATAAGAATCCAGAACTGATTTTAGAGCCTCCGCATTCATGGAATTAGCTCACATAAGGATCAAAGAATCATCAGCAAAGAGAAGATATGAAATCGGTGGGCCATCCCTACTGACCTTCACTCCACTTATATGTACATTCTCCTCTGCATGAGCCAAGAGGGCGGTCAGTCCTTCGGTACATAACAAAAATAGATAGGGAGAGAGGATCCCCTTCTCTTAGTCCTCTAGTAGATATAAAACTCCCAGTTTCTTCATCATTAAAGCGAACGCGGTATTCCACGGTGAAAACACATTGCATAATTAAGTTCACCCAACTCTCTTTAAATCTCAATTTCAAGAGAATTGCTTTCAAAAAAGACCACTCCACATGGTCGTATGCTTTGTGCATATCCGATTTTATGGCACACAGACCTCTTTTCCCGTTTTTTCTATCTAATTGTATGGAAACATTCATATGACACTAAGATATTATCTGTGATCATTCTTCCAGGCACCAAGGCACTCTGAGTAGGCCTGATGATATCCGATAGGATTAACTTCAATCGCGCAGCAATCTTTTTTGATATAACCTTGTACACCACATTACACAAACTGATTGGTCTGAATTGAGTTACCTTTTTCGGGGAATTAACTTTTGGGATCATCACAATTGTTGTACCATTCCAACCAGTCGGTATAGAACATGTACTCCCTCCATTCACTTATACAAGGCTGTCGGTGTCAAAATCGGCGGATCTCGGGTAGGGGGTCCCGAACTGTGCGTCTAAGCCTAATGGTAATAGGAGGCGGGGACACAATGTTTACCCAGGTTCGGGCCCTCTCTATGGAGGTAATACCCTACTTCCTGCTTGATTGATCTTGATGAATATGAGTATTACAAGATTTGTTCTACCACGAGATCGTAATGGCTAAACCCTAGAAGTCCAGCCTATGAGGTTATTATTGTTGTGGCTAAACCCTAGAAGTCCAAACCCTCCGGTTTATATAGACACCGGGGGGGCTAGGGTTGTACAAAGTCAGTTACAGAGAAAGGAATCTACATATCCGACTCGTCAAGCTTGCCTTCCACGCCAAGGAGAGTTCCATCCGGACACGGGACGAAGTCTTCTATCTTGAATCTTCATAGTCCAACAGTCCAGCCACAGTATATAGTCCGGTTGTCCGAGGACCCCTTAATCCACGACTCCCTCAGTAGCCCCTGAACCAGGCTTCAATGACGATGAGTCCGGTGCGCAGATTGTCTTCGGCATTGCAAGGCGGGTTCCTTCTCCGAATACTCCAACATAGATTTCAAACACAAGAGTCGTGTCCGGCTTTGCAATACAAGTTCCACATACAACCGTAGAGAGTATAATATTGCACGAGTCCAATCCACTGATAATTTTGGTGGCACGACATTACGTCATCACCCGGCCATTATTTTGAATCGTTTTCTAGCCTGCCACTCCATGTTACGAGAGGCGGTTTTTATTGGCACATCTTATCAAAGTAGAGATCGTGTCCCCTTATCGCGGGATTTTCATCAACACAGGCGTGGGTGATACGTCTCCAACGTATCTAAATTTTTGATTGCTCCATGCTACTATATAACCTGTTTTGGATGTTTATGGGCTTTGCTTTACACTTTTATATCATTTTTGGACTAACCTACTAACCGGAGGCCCAGCCCGAATTGTTGCTTTTTTTTCCTATTTCAGTGTTTCGAAGAAAAGGAATATCAAATGGAGTCCAAACGGAATGAAACCTTCGGGAGCGATCTTTCTGGAACAAACGCAATCCAGGAGACTTGGAGTGGACGTCAAGAAGCAGCTGAGGCGGCCACGAGGCACGAGGGCGGGCCTCCCACCCTCGTGGGCCCCTCATGGCTCCCCTAACCCACCTCCTTCGCCTATATATATCTACGTACCCCGAAAACATCCAGGAGCACCAGGAAAAACTATTTCCACCGCCGCAACCTTCTGTATCCGCGAGATCCCATCTTGGAGCCTTCGTTGGCGCTCCGCCGGAGGGGGAATCGAGCACGGAGGGCTTCTACATCAACACCATAGCCTCTCCGATGAGTTGTGAGTAGTTTACCACAGACCTTTGGATCCATAGTTATTAGCTAGATGGCCTCTTCTCTCTCTTTAACTCTCAATACAATGTTCTCCTCGATCTTCTTGGAGATCTATTCGACATAACTCTTTTTGCGGTGTGTTTGTCGAGATCCGATGAATTGTGGGTTTACGATCAAGTTTATCTATAAGAAATATTTGAATCTCCTCTGAATTCTTTTATGTATGATTGGCTATCTTTACAAGCCTCTTCGAATTATCAGTTTGGTTTGGCCTACTAGATTGATCTTTCTTGCATTGGGAGAAGTGCTTAACTTTGGGTCCAATCTTGCGGTGTCCTTTCCCAGTGACAGCAGGGGCAGCAAGGCACATATTGTATTGTTGCCATCGAGGATAAAAAGATGGGGTTTATATCATATTGCTTGAGTTTATCCCTCTACATCATGTCATCTTGCCTAATGCGTTACTCTGTTCTTATGAACTTAATACCCTAGATGCGTACTGGATAGCGGTCGATGTGTGGAGTAATAGTACTAGATGCAGAATCGTTTCGATCTACTTGTTGCGGACGTGATGCCTATATACATGATCATGCCTAGATATTATCATAACTATGCACTTTTCTATCAATTGCTCGACAGTAATTTGTTCACCCACCGTAATGCTTATGCTATCTTGAGAGAAGCTACTAGTGAAACCTATGGCCCCCGGGTCTATCTTTTATCATATAAGTTTCTGATATACTTTATTTTGCATCTTTTACTTTTCAATCTATATTATAAAAATACCAAAAATATTTATCTTCTCTCATTATATCTATCAGATCTCACTTTCGCAAGTTACGGTGAAGGAATTGACAACCCCTTTATCGCGTTGGTTGCGAGGTTCTTGTTTGTTTGTGTATGTACGAGGGACTTGCGTGGAGCCTCCTACTGGATTGATACCTTGGTTCTCAAAAACTGAGGGAAATACTTACGCTACTTTGCTGCATCACCCTTTCCTCTTCAAGGGAAAACCAACGCAATGCTCAAGAGGTAGCAAGAAGGATTTCCGGCGCCATTGCCGGGGAGGTCTTCGCACAAGTCAAGACATACCAAGTACACATCACAAACTCATCTCCCTCGCATTACATTATTTGCCATTTGCCTCTCCCCCACTTCACCCTTGCCATTTTATTCGTCCTTCTTCTATTCGTCTTTTCGTTTGCTTTGATGTCTTACTTGGCTCGTTTGCTCGTTTGGTTGGAATAGTTGTTTATTTATTGCTAAACCGAGAACCTAAGATCTATGGATCCTCATCCGCTTGCCAATCTTTTTAAGAGATCCAATTATGATGAACCAATTTCTAGTGAGTTTTGTGCACTAGATTATCTTTATTAGGTTTTGCTTGAAATTCGTGAATCTGAAAATTGTGATGAAGTGCTTTATGAAGTGATTCCCGATAGATCTTTGAATAAAAGGCATGATTGCAATGATGTTATTATAAATTATATTAATGTCAATTGTCCTAGTAATATTCAAAACCCTATGCTTGGGGATGCTAGTTTTGCTATGTCTACTATTTGTTGCAATGATCATGATTGGGGTGATTCTTTTTATGATCTTGAAAATTTATTTAAGCCCCATGATGAATATGAGATTGACAATAGTGTTTGCAATATTATTGAAAGTGGGTTCGGAAGAGTGTCAACTTTAGATCCCACATATTTGGATAATGTTCAATCTTATGAAATTTTTGATAAAAGTGGGTTTGGAGAGGTCATGACTTTAGTTAATGTTAATCTCACTATTTTGGAAGTGTCAACTTTGCATGCATGTGGATCGTGTTGAGAATATTTTATTTGATAGCTATTTTGTTGAATTTGCTTATGATCCCACATGTAATTATTATGAGAGAGGAAAATATGGTTGTAGAAATTTTCATGTTACTAAATTACCTCTCTTCATGCTGAGATTGCTATCGTCTTCTTCCTTGCATATGCTAGTTTTTGCTTGCCTTGATAATTTGTTTGCTCATAAAAAAGCTATGCATAGGAAGTATGTTATACTTAAGTGTGTTTGTCACATGTTTTATGATGCTCTCTTTATGCTTCAATTCTTGTCATTCATGTGAGCATCATTGAAATCTCAATGCCTAGCAAAAAAGGCTTTAAAGAAAATCGCTTGTTGGGAGACAACACAATATTTTTCCTTGCTGTTATTTAATAAATAATTCATCTAGCCTCTGTTTAGATGTGGTTTTATGTTTTAATTAGTGTTTGTGCCAAGTAGAACCTATAGGATCATCTTGGCTGATAGTGTTCGCAATATTTTATCAAAGATGCAACACAGAGGTACTTGTTCTTAACAAGGAGAGAAGCCTCATCTCTATATAATGAACTTGTTGGATATTTCTCAATAGATGTCAAGACGTTGCAGCTTCAGAGGGTTTATCAGAAACAACACTATCCTTGGAATGAGGCATATTCATATATCAACTTCCCACCATCATTGTTGTCTTCAAGGAGAATATGACCCACCATCACTGTTGTCTTAGGAGAATATGAAGTGGTAAAGTTTCTATTGCCTCCAAGTTATCTGGTTCTCTTCATAATTATCACATGACTTGTCTATTGCTTCATGTTCATTATGGCAATTGGTAATTCTTGTTTGATTAGTACTGTTTAATTTCCTGTGCTCATTGGGAAAACTAAGAATGATCTTGTACATTATGAGTAGCTTATGCATGAGTCCTGATGGAGTCACTAAAAACACCAGGTCATTGTTATATTAGTTTCGAGTACTAGTTCTGATGGTCAAGATAAATGTAGAAGGAATACAACTTTATATCCAGTTTTACCTTGGATTGTTTCACCTCAAGAAAATTCATTCAAGTCAAATATTTGCTCATTTTGTACAGTTCTTATTTTGATAGATGTAAGGAAGCAGAGAAGTTCTCTTGTAGTCATCTTCAGATGTATAATTGTATCTTGCGTTTCTATCTCGAGATAAACGTGCATAAGATCGAAGGTAGTGCTTATCCGCACGGGCAACTGAAATTTTTCTTTGTTACAGCCGATCTCTCCACCACTCTTATATCCTCGATATCATGGTTGTGCTCTGAATCTCCAAGAAAATCATATTGGTTGAGATGATTGACTGAAACATAAGAAGTTTTCAGGTGGTTGCATTGTTTCTTGCTCTACCAACACTCCTAGAGTGTGCCTAGGCAGTAAATGAACTCCTGCAAAACCAATTCTGTATGAGTTTTTTAGATCTGAATTCATTTATGTTCATGTGCCTCTGTCCACAGTGTATCCTAACTTCTATTGATGCTAAGCTCATTGAACCAAGTGTTTGCAGTCACATGTTTCTGATTCAGTCGAGATCAATATTATGCTATTCTGCCCCATCCTGTGATACTACCTACCTAATATAAGTCCCAAAATTTTGTTCCTTTAAGGTCGTACAACTCTTGAAATAATATGCACAAATTAACTGAAGATTGTTCTTGTGTTTTCTGAGTTTTTTTGTCTCGTTTGTCCAGATTCAGGGAAGTTGTTATCAGATCAGCTTTATGTGTTTGAAGCAACCATGGATTTTGATAGCGTGGACTCTCTTTGCAGATTTGAACAACTACCTTGCCGACAAGTTGGCGCGTGACAACCTACAGAATTTCATCTGGCTGTAGTCATGTCAATCTATGTTGTTATTGTTTCCGTGCTACGTCTAGCTAGATTCAGTTAACATCGTGTAGCATGAATGTGCTCCTCCATGACTAAGAATGTGACAAATGGAATTAACAGTTTCAATCAATCGGCAACTGTGGTATTAGATGTAGCTGAAGTATATTTCCATGGCAAGTTTTTTCTTAGCTATTAGAGTTATGGTCTCGTTGAGGGAGAATACAGTACACCAGGCACTTCTTCTTGTTTGCATGGTACTTGTGGCTTCAGTCAATGTAGCTTCAGTCAATCTACAGCTGTGGTAAAGCTAGCTAGCTGAAGTATATTTCCATGTCACGTTTTTTCTCAACTACTCCCTCCATACCAATATATTTGGTACAGAGGTAGTATTTATTCGAGTTATGATCTCGTTGAGGATGAATACAATACACGCTGATTGCAACCACTAAATGCCTTTGCGTTCTATCGAAAATGAATGAGTGCCCCTATTTTTCCTTTTTGAGTTCGAAGCTAGAGCTTTATTAGTAGTAGGAAACAAGTTGGTGTATAGCGCCCATGACATCACCATCAATATTCACTGGCACATCGAACTCCATCTCTACCACATCAGAGTCTACAGATTTAATGCCAAATTTAATTTACCATTGTTTCTCTGTTGACCGTCTGCAGACAGATAAGTCGCAACCACGCAATTCGGCTGTGAACAAGTTTTCTGCAATTAACCCTGCCACGCAATTGAAATTCTTTTATATCACAGTCAGTCTCCACCACTCTGAGATCTTTATATCATGGTTGTCCTAATCTGCAAGCAAGTCATATTATTTTGAGATGATTGAATGAAACTTAAAGAGTTTTCAGTTGACTGTGTATTAGCAATTTTGTAAGATGAATCGGAGGGAGCAGGCAGTTTTTGTTTTCGTTCCTTTCTGTGCATCATTTTGTACCAGGATGGAGTTAAGTTTTTCAGGACTCGTTTCTTTATGTTGACGTACCTCTGTCTGGCTATGTATTCCAACTTGTATCACAAATTACAATTCTAAACACACTAAAGCTGAGTGTTTGCAGTCACATGTTTCGAATTTAGTTGAGGCAAATAATCAATATTACCATTGTGACAATGCTAAATTAAATATTGAAACTGAAGGGGTTTTCTCTAAAGATGAATTTGAGGGGGCACCCAGTTTTTTCCCCTTTTCTTTTTTGTGCATCGTTTTTGTACTAGGATGGCAGATGGCAGCTAGTATGTTGGTTCTCACTACCAATACCTTCGATTTTCTTTCTTATTTTTAAGTTCGAAGTTTGTTATACTGCTATATATACTACTAGTATAAGGACTCCTGCAACACAAAGGTACCACTTCAGTATTACTTCAGTTTTTCACGTCTCTTTTCTTTATGGTGACCTGCCTCGATCTGTCTGGCTATGTATTCCAACTTGTATTCCAAATACAAATTCCAATATAAGCGCACGGAAGCGGGTGTTCGCAGTCACATATTTCAAATTCGGCTGAGACCAATATTACCAATGTGACAATGCTACTCTACAAGAATCTTCTCTGGTGTCTAAACTTATATCTTGTCTGTTCAGATTCGACGGAGCCGTACGCAATCAGATAGGCATTCTTAATTCAAAGTGATAGTGATTTCAACAATTTAGAGTTCTTGCGGGCGTGATTGGCTTGCCTACAAGACAGCATGATCTACATTGGTTCACTTGCTGGTGGTTGTGTGTATGTTTTCGGTTAATTAAGTCATTTATATGGTTCGGGTGACACATATATACCAACTTCCCACCATCGCCGTCATCTTTACAGACAATATGAAGCAGTAAACTTTCTATCACATACTGTACTAGTTATCTCCTTCCATTCATAATTATCACACAGCTTGTCTAATTAAGTTCTAGTACTAGTAGTTTTGATGGTCAAGCTAAATGTAGAAGGAATGCAAGAGTAGATACAGTTTAACCTGGATTGTTTAATCTCAAGAAAAAGAAAATTCACTCAAGTCAAGGACCATCATTTGTAAATAGGTATAAGGAGGCAGAAAAGTTTTATCCGACAATGTTTTTTTGAATAAATCTACACATGTACAGTCAGAAACTATATCCTCAGTCACCGCTCTGAATAATAAGAATAGCTTGCACATACAAGCTGTTTTACCTGAAATCAATCTCTTAACGGAAAGCTGTTGTAGCTCCCGGGTGTCCCGACCCCCTATTATCCAACCGTCCAGCGTTGTTGAGATTCGTGTGGTGTTATGTCCAACCGCAGAACATTTGCAGCTGCTGGATGCTTATCTAGGCCATTTGACTGTTTTAATTATAGGACAAGTAGCCTCTAGGGATAGGCAGCAGGTTATAGGACAAGTAGCTTCTAGGAGTAGGCAGCAGGTTATATTAGTAAAGTTTCTGACATAGGCTGCACAGCAGTCTTTCTCCTCACTGTTACTCACATGCATGGACAACCACAACCCAGTCTCTCGAGTCTCTCACAAGTTCTATCTCACTAAAAATATTAGAAAAAAGCGAAAGTGCTGAATTGAGCTCGAGCTCACATACGCTCGTTATCTTCCCCATTGTTTCTCTGTAAGATTTGGTCAGCCCAGTGTATAAGCTGCCGTATTCCAAGTCGTATATGTCCCATCAATCTGTTGCCTGGCCCACTATGGCCCAGCATTTATTAAGCCTGTTTCCTTCATATAGAGTCGGGACAGATGGATCGCTAACGAGCTGAGCCATTTTCTTCCGACCCCGAGCCTTCTACCGCCCGGCCCTCGCCGCAAATTGTTCCTTGTCTCAGAATTCAAAACAGAGCACAGATTCGATCCCTACAAATTTCTGCCTACAGCTCACACAAGTAATACTGCCACGTACAAATAGGACATGGAAATTTTAGGTGCACATCAACCGTCGTTCAGTCTAAAATTCACATACCTAATCAGTCCCTTTGAGAGCCAACACAGCAAATTCTTTGTCCACACAGGAAGTAGGGGCTCATTACAACACAAATAACACATGCACGTTGAAATACAAGTATCTTTTTTACTCTAAAATGTCATACAGTTTCGTGATGCCATTGCTGGCAAATTTCAATAGCAACTCAATTGCCCAAGTTGGAATTACGCCCAACAATTCCATAACTAAAAACTCTTTTGTGATGAACATCTGGAGGGAATTCGAGTCCCACTGTCTAACCATTTGGCATGAACATCGACTCAAGCCCCTGCACCCAGTCTCAATTCAGCCGGCTTGTACAATTTTTTCCTCGAGTGACCCTGTACACCATGGTTGTTGCAGCGAGCAGGCCAACAGTCCGACTAACTTGTGCCAGATATAGAAACTGAAAGGTTGTCTCAGTTAATTGCAGTTGTCCACTAAATTTCAGCGCTGCTCTGCCCTACTTCTCTATCCACCTGAACCACTGCCCATTTTCTGCTAGACGACCTTTCAGTCCTAGTCCCTCCCTCGTCTCAACATCTGCCATATTAGATTTGAATAAGGCGATGAGCCCATAAACATCGACACTAGTGTCACCGAGTTGAACCAGCTCCATGGCGTGCATATACATGCTCAAGTGTCTATAAGAGTCTCTGATAATGAGAAAGGTGAGCAGGTGAGCATCTTTCGTCCACCACTTCAGTATATGTTGCCTCTAGATGCTCTTGCTGATCCAATGTGAATCCTGCTCATAAATTACACCCCAGTTTAGTCAGACCGCACAATATAAATTGTCCAGCTTCAAGCACACGAACGAGTCAGTGTACTTCGAAAAACAAATGTACTCATGCACCTAGCGTTTCCTAAATACCTGAATCAATACATAGTTCCACTACATTCGATTTTTGGTAATCACCAAATCACACAGAACTTATTTCTGAAGGTTATTGCTACTTCAGTTCTGACATGGAGGGAGCATAAATCCTACAAGCAATGCCGCAACTAGCCACGGCTGAGACCCAAACCGTAGACACCGTTCCACAACCGTAACTGACCTGGCCCACCGTACAGGGGACACGGCGTCCGTATATGCGATTTTTGCCATATTAACAAATGAAGTGGGCCTCTGACAGGAATTCAATGCACCGCATCACGATGCTATTCTCGACCGCTCAGATAACGAGCACCGGTGCGCTCGCGCTCACAAACTCCGTGTCCAAAAACTACTCAACTCACATGCATGGAGTAATATGTTCGGCAGTCATCTGCAGACATGAACAATATACGTGGCACTGCTCAACTACAGGATGCAGTACCTCTCTCTATACAAAAACTACTCTGGTCCGAGGCTGACTTTTCCATGTCACCATGTGCATGTGTGGCACGCGCTGTAGAGAGACATAGATTGAACAGTGACATGTGATGCGCTGTTTTCGAATCACGGGTTAGACAACGACCAGGCACTGGTTAGGAATCTTTATTGTTCACGTAGGCCTGCTAAACATACTGAATAAACTGGCAGTCAAAGACCTGGCACATATCTCGGTGAGGAAGGTGCAGTATGGGTGGCTAAGATAACCGGGAGTCTAGACCCCCGGGTGCTGAAAAGCCAATCTCATCTCTTAAGATCCATGGAGTGCTTATAGTTGCGCAGGCAACCATTCTTTATTATTACAGTCAGTCTCCGCCACTCTTATATCTTCATATCATGGTTGTTCTCCTAATCTCAAAGCAAATTATCTTGGTCGTGATGATTGACCGAGACTGAAACTTTCAGGTGATTATGTGTTAGCAGTTGTGTAAGATGGATTAGAGGGGGCACCCTGTTATTTTTTCCTTTCATTTTTGTATTGGGATCTCGTTACCAACACGCCCAGTCTCTTTCTTTTCTTTAGTTGAAGGTTTTTATACTGCTAGTTACCCCTAGGTCGTATAGGAACTCCTGCAACAACAGCTAGGTGCCAATTCTGATTGGCTCAAGCTTTTCACGACTCATCTGTTTATGCTAACATGCATCTGTCCAGCTGTGTTTCCAATCTGTTTATATGAATACAAGCGGTTTGATTTAAATCTTTTTTGGTGTCTGAACTTTGTGTTTGTTTGCTCAGATTCAGTGGAGTCTTAATCAGATCGGCATTCTTAATTCGAAGTGATCTTGTCATGAAATATCAATAGGATGGAGTTATCGCAGATGTGTTTGCCTTGCCCCTACAAGGTGATAAATGACAATCTACAGAGCTCCTGTCCTCTGCGTCAAAAGTAAAATAAAATCTACATAGCTTCACTTGGCAGTGGTTATGTCTATGTTGTTCTCGTTTCATACTATGTCTATCTTCGGTCAGTGTAATCTTTAGATCAGTCTGCAACTATGGTAAAGCTAGCTTGAAGCTATATTTCCGAGTCACAATTGTCATTGAAGCAACTGTAGTTCAACTTCTCCAGCGATATATGTGCCGGTACGGAGGGGGTAGAATTGCAATAACATCTGACAAGTGGCAAAAAGTTTGGCAACGGAACTGATGACCAACCCAAGTGCGCACACGGAGAGAATATGTTGGACTAACATAATTGAAACATGACAACATACTAGAGGTCTATCAGGCTAGCTTAAGAGTAGACAATGCAAGACTTGTTTCTACAGAGGCGCAGAAAGAAATGATATGAAGACATTGCCAGTTCCAGAGCGGAGGTATTATTGGTGTGCTCATCGTTTCCTCTTTTTGTTCAGCTGTTGGCTTCTCTGTTTTGAAAGTAAATTAGTTGGGTGCAAGCTCACTGTTTCTTTCCAGTCGAACAAATCCTTATCTTTTCCTTTGAACAGTAAACTGAAAAACAAAATTTTCTGTACAAGAGAAAGCTAAGCTTAGAACACGTTTGGTTTGCAATTTTCCACCGTACGTCTCCTGATTGCATCGCTTACTGAAAACGTTACCGACTTTTTGTACGGCTGGGCCGGTTTCCATCGCTTGTTTATGCCGCTTTGCAAAGCTTAGTGTGTTCTACTAGCAGTCACCAATTTATGTACTCCTAAAGCGACATCTCGAGGGTGGGCGGCGAAAATCGGTGTGGATGGCGATGGTCAGCGGCGGGGGAGTGTCAATAAGCATCGGTTGGGTTCTCACTGAGGAGGTTTGCATCACTTGCAGCAAATTTTTTTGTGCATGATATTAAAAATAATTGGGCACCATACACCTATGGGGCATGTGTCGGACATGTTATTCTTTTTCGCCCAAAGTGATCCATATGGCGGTTTCCTTGGGCCGGCGGCTATTATATATCATTTTGTTGGAGATGCCATAAGAATATATTGTAGACAGTGATGAATGAGGAAGAAAATGGCACGAGTTGTTTGATATGCCCTCATTTTCAGTTTATAGGTACTGTGTGTATCTCTAAATTGTCGGTTTTATCAATGTAATATGAATTGTATATAGAAAACTATACCATCAGAACATATGACGTTTGAGTTTTTTCATTGTATATATTTAAATATATACTTTGTATTACGTTTGTCAAATTATCAATACAAAATATGCATGAGCCTTATAAACAGAGAAGATGCAGTATGAAATTGGGGTACGTGGATATGGAACCTTGAGCTAATCACAGTACTTAGCATAATAAGCTTTCGTAGTCACACGAATGTGCACGCTGGTGTAGAGGATCTCAGTAGAAATCCTAAATAAAGATCAGTAATTTTAACGTTTTAGCAGAATAAAATGCAGCTCGAGTTTGAACCACATTTTTTCTGGTATGTCTTTTTGGTTAAGCCGGGCATGACAAACTCCGGGCCTGACAAACTGGGCTTGCCAAGCCCGAGGAAGGAAAATCAATCAATCAATCACTCGACCCGCACGCACGCACCGACGGCTCCTCCCTTTCCCATCTCGTCTCCAGGGTTTCCCGGCGGCTGCCTCCTCCGCCCTACCCCAATGGCAACGGCCTCCACGCCAATGGCGACCAGCAAGAAATTGGCGTCGCCTCTGACGGACATCGCCGACCACCTCCTTGATGAGATCTTCCTCCGGCTGCCCACCCCACAAGACCTCGCCCGCGCATCTGCTGCCTGCGCCACCTTCCGCCGAATCGCCACCGACCGCTCCTTCCTCCGCCGCTTCCGCTCCCTCCATGCGCCACCATTCATCGGCTTCTTCGACCGCGACGGCTTCCAGCCAGCCCTGCCGCCTCACCCCTCCGCTCCCGCCGCCCGTGCGCTCGCCGTCGCCACCGATTTCACCTTCTCCTTCCTCCCCTCCCACCGCCGCTGGGATGTCCAGGACATCCGCGACGGCCGCGTCCTCCTCCGCTCTGGGCCCCAAAAGGGCGAGGAGCCCGCGAACTTCACGGAGCTTGTGGTATGCGATCCCTTGCACCAGCGGTATCTCGTGCTTCCCCCGGTACCTGATGACCTAGCCGCTTCTCTAGAGCACCGGGTCTCCATGGTTCGCAAGCCCTGCCGCGTGCCTTTACTCGTTCCCCTCAGCGAGGAGGAGGAAGATACCTCATTCAGAGTGATTTGGTTGGCGTGTTACGAAACTTGTGTGGCCGCCTTGGTCTTCTCTTCGAGCACCAGGCAATGGAGAATTGCTGCATCCAAAGGATGGAGTGATTTGGCCATTAGCACGGACGAGTCTTTCATACTGTCACGGTTCCCCCCTCCGTTTGCCAGAAGCCATTATGCTTATGGCTGCTTCTTCTTGGACTGGGTGATGATCAACTGCAAAAAGTTGCTCATGCTTGATACCAGGATGATGGAGTTCTCCATTGTTGACCTCCCTCCCGGAAAATGGAGCAAGGAAGGTGTAGCCATTGTGGAGGCAGGGGAAGGCAGACTTGGGATGTTTGGTTTCCATGGTAAAACTGCATCTGACCTCAGCTATACTGTTGCATCGAACAAAGGCAAGAGTCTCAGCCAGTGGCAGATGAAGAAGACAATCTCACTAGATTCTAGCTATAAATATTGTATCAGAGGTGCAACAGGAAGGTATTTGCTGTTGATGAGGACAAAAACACTGCCAAACTCATATCTGGAGAATACACTCTATGAATATTCTTAATATACTAAACCTGGCCAGGTTTAGTTTACCCTGTTTTTTTGATTTTTTTCTTATCAGTGAAAATCGAGCCAACCAGAACATGCCACGTGCTTTACTGGGGACCTGGCGTGGTACATATCCGTGTGCAGCTAGCGATTAACGCTGAGAATTCTACTTCAGTTTGGTATTGGCTGCATGTGCGCGGCATGCGTGGTGTCAGTTGCCGATTTGCCCACGTAATTCTTGGCTCTTTGTGGTTGGCTGTGTATGATTGTCTATTGATTGCCGTTTTGTTTTCTCGCTTTTTGATATTTTTTTCCTTCCGGACGTGTATGTCTGTATGGCCTGCAGTGTGTCTGCCAAGTGGGTCTATTTTTCCTGCCGGTCTTGCTGTTGTGCTGGAGAATGCCACGTTGGTGGTTATTTCGATTTTGAAGTCCTTCCACGCCGTGTGCCAACGCATGCAGCCGCTTTTTTCGGCCCTTCCAGCCGTTTCTTTGTTGCACCGCTCGGTTGTGTTCAATTTGTTCTTTGATTTGTCCCTGCTTGCTATAAATACGGAGAGGCTCTTCCATCCGTCTTTTCGCATTTGTGGCTGCATTTAGTGATAGAAAATACAGATGGTTCCTCATGCCGTTGTTCGGTCTGGTCGACGCCGGCTGGGGCGTCCTCCTAGGATCCGAGCGGCCATCGCTGTTCATGCCATCATCGGCGGCCGCAGCGATGGAGCACGTGAGGCCTTTGGTCGACCGGGATGTCCAGCAGGCGAGGTGAGTTTCAGCCACCTCCTGTGACTCACCGACGAGGCCTTTGGTCGAGCGCAAGTCCAGGCTACGTAGATTTCTCAGGTGAGGCCCTCTTTCCTCCTTCTTCTTCTTCTTTTTCTTCTTCTTTTTTTGAGTGTTTTCTTCTCCGCCTCGGTGTCCATTGCCTTCAGGGCGCAACGATGGCGGCTGCTGGAGGCCTCCGGCCAGTGCTGCGCCAATGGTCGGCGAGCTCCCGACGGTGTGCGGCCCTCCCCGGCCATGGTGACGACCAGCGCGACAGTGGCGGAGCCAGGGGGACGAGCAGGGGCTGCCCCCCCCCTCCCTTTTTTTTGCGGGGAACTTTATAGAGCTTTATTAAACAAAGGCATTTGCTGAACAGTCAGCCAGGAGGCTGCTGTCGATCGAGCGAACACGCCACATTGATATGGTATTAGCGATAGAAACGTACGTATACATGTATTCGTCCCCCCTATCTGGCTGTCTTTCATTGTGGGGCTCATGTTTTTTTTGCCATGTGGAAAGCCCATTACGCACCAGCAGCGGCCGATTGGCTCTCGTCTGGGCGCTACGTTCTACCCGTAACCGTAAATTAGCGTATACGTGCGATTAGTCCGCAGAAGATTAGCGGCCGCCGTTCCACCCGCTCGCCTCTTCTCTCCCTGCCTACTCTCGATCTGAATTTCTCCCGGGCAGATTCAGATCAGAACCGCGGCGCCTCGTCTGCTGGACTGCTAGTACTTGTTTCAACCTGGCCATTTAGCGACGGCCTCTGCTGATTGCTATTCTGGATTACAGACGCCTGGATCACGATCTCAGATGGCCGCTAACGATTACCATTCTGGACTTCTCACACATGTATCACGATCTAGTGATCTTTCCACAGATCAATTTCCCAAGGTATATATATAAATCTATTTTGTTTGATGTGTTCATGCTTTAGTAAATTGTGATCAGAAGAGAAATACACATTTAATTTATCATTTTTTGTCAGCTATGCTTTCTATTGAAAAAAATGGAAAGAAGGAATAGAGAAAAAAAATCTTTCTACACAACTTGCTTCAATCTTTAACCCATGCACTGAATGTTCGGGTTTAGCTCGAATGAGATTATTAACTTCTACACTTCTTGTAGGTAGCAAATTTAAATCAATACTTGTCGAACATGTATCTATTACAATGTGTGTATATACTTGTTAGAAAAAAAACATGTAGTGTTATCGCGGGTGTTGTCTCTTTGGCCCCCCCTATACTCAAATCCTGGCTCCGCCCCTGCAGCGCGAGGCACACACGACTCTGCAGCAGCGAATACGAGGCGACGGAGGGGCTCACGTAGCGCGTCGCGGCGGTGTTGGTAGCTCGCGGGTCGACCGTGTGCGGGGGCATCAGCAGAGCTTAGTGTGTTTGCGGCGGTGCGCGGCCAGGCGGAGCTCGCGGCATGATGGTTGTTCGTTCATGCGCGTGGTGGCCGGGAGAGCACACGTCGGCGACCGTGCGACTGTGAGGAACCCCGGTCGCAGGTGGCTGCGTCGTCTTGTAGGGCAGACGCGGCATGCTGCAACACAATGGAAGGAACTCGCCAGCCTCCGGCGGGATCAGGCGGTGAGTAGAGCCGTGTAGATTGCCAGCCTGCCCACGTTCTCGAGTCGTCTGAGCTCGCCGGGAGGGGGCCAGAAATGCTGGTCTCCGCGAGGCCGTTTGCCGCCGTCTCTGTCTCCACCGTCAGCCTGGCGTCATCATCATCGTCTCATCCTCGGCTGGAGCCGTCGGCGCCGGCTCGGTCACTACCTCGGCTTCCACGCAAATACAGCCCCATCTAACTCTCTTCACCAACGCGCTCTCGGCAGTTTGTGTCTTGTATGGTGAAGTTGGAGCAGTTGCCGATCTCCGGCAAGAGCGCACCATGGAGGTTCTTGTTGCCGCCGCTGCGGAGCTTCTCGTGGCTGGCCGTCCAGTTGATGGAGGCCTGGATGGCGCCCATCATCTGGTTGTTGTACGATATGAGCTTGCGCACTGCCGTCAGGTTTCCGATGGCGTCTGGGATTGCGGCGAGGTGCTCCAGTTTGCTCGGTAGAACCAAACAGGGGCGCACGAAAATGTTTGTGCCGGTGAGCTGAGCACCAACAGTTCAAGTCGTGCGAACGCCGCCCGACAGTTCAAAGAATTGCAGGCTCAGCTCCCACTAGTAGAAAAGAGGACTTTGGTCCAGGCCGGGTTAGCCCATTAGTCCCGGTTCAATCCAGAACCGGGACTAATAGGGGCATTAGTCCCGGTTCGTGAGCCCAAGGGGACGGCTGGGCCACGTGGGCCATTTGTTCCGGTTCGTCTGGACCTTTTAGTCCCGGTTGGTGCCACGAACCGGGGCTAAAGGGTGCGATGCCCATTACTACCGGTTTGTGGCACCAACCGGTACTAAAGGTTAGACCTTTAGTACCGGTTGGTGCCACGAACCGGTACTAATGGGGTTTGAGGCATTAGTACCGATTCATGGCACGAACCGGTACTAAAGGTCCCATTTTCAAACTCTACCCCCCGGATCGCCTTTTCAGTTTTAAAAAAAATAAAAGAAAATGATGAAAATGTCAAAAAAAATAAAAAAAATAAGTTTCCCATGTGATATGTGGTCTAGTTGTTTGGAAAATTTACAAATATGAATTTCGACTTTATTTGCAGAATCTCTCTAGAATTTAGTAAAATGGGCATAACTTTTGCATACGAACTCGGATTGAAAAGTTTTTTATATGAAAAATCATCTACTTGAAAAGTTACATCCAAATTTAACCGGGGAAACCCCGTTAAACATTTTCAAAATCCTCAAAAACCTAACAGAAAAAATGTTACGGGGCTTTTAAGATCTAGAGTGGAAAAAATCGGAAAAATTTCAAACTGTGGTTAAACAATGGTCAAACTAATTATTCTAGAATATTAGTGTTACTAAATAATTATTTTAGTTATTTTGAATTTTGGTCAAATCTGGTCAAACTATGGTCAAACAATGGTCAAACTAATTATTGAAGAAATATTAGTGTTACTAAATAATTATTGTTTTTTAAAACAATAGTTTCAAACTCAAAAAGTGAAATGTGTCACTTCATGCTCAAGCAAAATTCCTGAGGGTTAATAGGATTGACAGCTTACTATTGTCAGGAAAACAACAAGTGCAGACTTTTTTTTAGATCGAAGACGCTCAGACGCGTCCGGCTTTAAATTAATAAAGCCCACAACAGGCAGCGTAGCATAGTTGGTTCCGAAACGAACGACACGAGCACGAGCACGGAGGCTCCTGGTCAGCGGTAAACGACAGTACATAGGGGAGACCTGACCAGACAAGGTGCGAGACGAGTACATGGCTCAAGGCCAGCGCATAGAGCACGCAGGCTCGCGCGGACACGCAGCAAAAGGGCCACAATCACGACGGAGACGTGGCGGGGGGCTCCCTAGCCAAAATGTAGACGGCGTGCAGATGATCTTGGGCTTGCTTCATCTTGTCAGCATCCTTGCGCGTCACCAACGAACTCCACTGCTGCAAGAAGAGGTTGCATTTATATAGTATGTTAGCCGGGTGCGTTGGGAAAATACCCTCGATTGCAGTTTATTCCTAGTGAGCCAAAGAGACCAAGCTAGGGCTCCAATACAGCTCCACAGCACGCGGTTATTGCCTTCCGAAGCCGAGGCAAATAACTCCGCCAGATCGAAGGTCAATCGCGGGTTCCAAGAGGTGTTGGCGGCGGCTCCGACCGCACTCCACGCAAAACGAGCCAGCGGGCAGCGGAAGAAAACATGGTTCGCATCCTCCTCGACGTGGCACACCGCGCAAGTGCCCATCGACGGACCGTTCCGTTTGGCTACATTAGCCGAGGTGGGCAGTTTGTTGCGAAACAACTGCCAGAAGAAAACTTTGATTTTGAGCGGGAGGCGCGTGGTCCAAAGGCCTTTGGGCACAAGGCAGGTCTGGCTCTGACACATCTTATGGTACAAAGATTTCACGGAGAACTTGCCTGAAGATGTGAGAGACCACGACACTGTATTCGCGTGCGTGGAAAGCGACACCGGTGCGATGAGCTCACGCAACTCCGCTAGGTGCGCCGCCTCCGCTCCCGAAAGCTCGCGTCTAAAACAGAGCGCAGGTGGAGAGGAGGCAAGGGCCTCGGCTACGGTCAAGTCCGGGTTGACCGCCTGGATGTACAGGTCCTGGAAGATGGACCAGAGTGGCTGTGAACCCACCCAATGATCCAGCCAGAAATGGGCCGAACGACCGTTGCCTACAGAGAACTTGGCTCCCAAGGCGAAAGCAGGCCGAACCGCTTGAAGGTCATTCCCAAACGGAGAGCCCCTGGCTACTCCTTCGAAGAAGTTCCCAGACGGGAAGTACTTAGCTCGAAGAAGGTCAACCCACAGGCCTGTCGCGCCCTGCGACAACTTCCAGATCCACTTACACATGAGTGCGATGTTAAGGATCCTGGTGTTCGTGATCCCAAGCCCTCCCTGGGCTTTCGGACGACACACTGCATCCCAGCGAACCATGTGGTATTTGCGCTTAGGTCCCGTTCCTTCCCAAAAGAAGCGGGACCGGGGAGTGTCCATCCTGGCGTGCACCCCAGCGGCCAGAAGGAACAGCCCCATTGCGAATTGGGGCAGCGAGGAGAGGCTCGAGTTTGTGAGCACCAACCTGGCTGCGGAGGAGAGGAACTTCCCCCTCCAGGGGCACACCCGACCACCCACCTTGGTCCACAGTGGGGCCCATCCATCTATCTTAATGCGCTTAGCATCTAACGGAAGGCCCAAATAGGTGAACGGGAGTTTGCCCAACTTGCAATTAAGGAGGTCCGCGACTCGCCTACTGTCCTGCGTCTCCACGCCCAAAGACATCACTTCGCTTTTGTGGAAGTTTATCTTAAGACCCGACATAAGTTCGAAACTAATGAGCAGCGCTTTGACAGTGGCAATGCTGTGCAGGTCTGGTTGGAATAGCAGGAGCGTATCGTCCGCGTATTGCAAGTGAGTGATCCCCCCTGGGATAAGGTGCCCCAACACCCCTTTAATGTGCCCAGCCTCCGTGGCTTTCTGCAGCATGGCAGCCAACGCATCGGCGATAAAGTTGAAAAGGATAGGAGACATGGGGTCCCCGTGACGCAGGCCTCGCTTGTTCCTGAAGAAATTCCCTACTTCTCCATTAACCGAGATAGCGGTCTGGCCCCCCAAGACCAATTGCATAATGCGGTGCACCCAAATAGGCGAGAATCCCCTACTGGAGAGGACTTGCCGAAGAAAGGCCCAGTTGACGCGGTCATATGCCTTCTCGAAATCTAATTTCAGGAGGATCGTCGGTTCGTGAGAGCGTCTAAGCTCGTGAAGGGTCTCCTGCAAAGCTAAAGGGCCCTCGAGGATGTTCCTGCCGCGAATAAACGCCAATTGCGAGCGACTAATGGTGCGGTGGACGATCGGTGAGAGTCTAGAGGCGCAACCTTTGGCACAAATTTTGAACGGCACGTTAATGAGGGCAATGGGCCTGTACTGCCGGATATTGTCCGCGCCCGGAACTTTCGGTATGAGCGAAAGCACACCGTAGTTCAGCCTAGCGATATCAACAAAGCCGCGCATAAAACCGTTGCACACGTCAAAGATAGGGCCACGAAGCAGTGGCCAAAAATGTTTAAACATCGCCACTGGCCACCCGTCAGGGCCAGGTGCCGTGTCCGTTTTCATGCTATGCAGCGTGTCATCGATTTCCTTAGGAAGAAACGCAAGCCCCAACTCCTCGTTCTCACTATCAAGCACTCGCTGATACGGCAGCCACACATCGGCTCGCAGGCGGGCGCGCTGAGCCTCCTCCGTCCCCATCAAGCTTATGTAGAAGTCGTACATGTGGTTGGAGATCTCCGCTTGATGAAGAAGGAGCCCCTGCTCCGTCTGCAGCCTAAGGATAGAGCACTTCCTACGCCGGCCGTTCGCGTAGGCATGGAAATACTGGGTATTGGCGTCCCCTTTGAGCGTCCATTTCAGGCCGCCTCGACGCCTCCAATACTCCTCCTCGGCCCACAGCAAAGCTTCGACTTGTCCTTCCAAGGCGTAGCGCTGTGCCCATTCGGGCTCCGAGAAAGGGCGAGTGTCCGCTTGGATATCCAGGGAGGCGATGTCTGCCAAAAGCCTCGCCCTGAGGACCTTCGCATCCCGTCCCTGGTTCGCGCCCCACCCCTTAAGGCTTGCGCGCAGGCGGGCCCCCACCACAATCCACAGCTCCATCGGGCCATGCTGCAGGCCTGCTAGCTGGACACTTCGAAGCCACCTCTCCCTAAAGATTGCGTCAAAGTCAGGGACCTCGAACCACGCAGTTTCGAAGAAAAACCGCGGGCTGCGCCGAATTCTATCTTCCCCTGAAGATAAAATTAGGGGAACATGATCTGAGCCGATCCTCGTTTCAGCAAGGAGCGAGCACAAAGAGAAAAGCACTTCCCAGTCCGGAGACATGAAGGCACGATCCAGGACCGATCGCACCGGGGCAAGTTGCTTGTTGGTCCAAGTGTATCTCGCCCCCGTTCTAGTCACTTCCCTAAGTGCCATAGAAGCAATTGCATTGTTGAACATGGCCACCCTTGACCAATTGACATTGTCATTGTTCTTATCCGCCCCGAGCGGATCAGGTTGAAATCCCCTCCCACCATGGTCGGGATCTGAGCCGCGGCCAGATCTAGCACCTTGGCTTCAAGCTCACCCAAGAACTCAGCCGAACGGGAGTGATCTGCCGGTTCGTAGACTTGCACGATCGCGAGTTCGCGAAGCGACGCTCGCACGCGGATTCTGGCCGCGAGAAGGAAAGTGCCGACCTCCCAGGCCAGCACCTCATATGTAGCACTACATAAACCAAGCAGCATGCCACCTGAATGGCCTTGCGCTGGGCTATGTTGCCACACAAAGCGCTCTAAGGGGTCTATAGCTATGATATCTTGGTGCCGGAGCTCAATTTTGATCGTTTCCTGGAGCCCCACAATATCGATTGCCTCCTTGCTGATGTATTCCTTCAGCTGGGTACGTCGCCCCGAGTGGCCGAAGCCACGAATGTTCCAAATAAGCGTGCGCATTAAATTACGCGATTTCGAAGGCGCACCCCCCTAGAGGTGATCGCCTTAGCCACGCGCCTCACCTTGCCGCAGCGAGGCGAGGGGGGAACGGCAACCCCTGTTGCTGTTTCCCCTTCGGGCAGGATCGCCGGCACCTATGAGGGCTCTGCCTCCAGTGCCAAGCGTTCCGCGTGTTGAGCAGCCGCCGCTGCAAGCGCTGCCTGCGCCTCCTCCTTAGCACGAATCAGCGAGATGAGCTCGTCCATCCCCCCTTCGCCCATCGGCTTCACCCCACTCTCGCCCAACACCTCGCCCAAATGCTCGTCTGAATATGCATCTAGAATCGTAAAGCGTGGCAAGGGGTTACCTGAAGTTTCCAGATTCTTCTGGGCTTGCAGCAGCTGAGCGCGTTGAAGCGAAGGCAAGTTGCCCTTGGCTCCCTTGGCGCGCGCGCTGACCCGCACGGGTGACACCTGGCCCTCCACCACCGCCTTGGATCGCTTGGCCTTCGGAATGGGCGCCGACTGGGTCATCTCGTGCACGGTCTGAGCATTGGCCGGGACGGCCAGGGCCATCACCGCCTGTCGCGGCGTCGCCGGAGCCCCCAGGTTCTTCGCAGCGCACGCCGCCTCCGCGCTCACCTTGCGCACCGCCATCTTTTTGAGTGTCTTCACCGCCCCCAGCTTGCTGTTGCTGCGACCGCCCGGACCTGGCGAGGCCGAGGTTGGGGCCAGAGACTCCGCCGACACCGTGATGGGGGTGAGCGCCCCATCCCGCGGCTCAGCCGGCGTCGGGGTAGCCACGACCACCTCCATCCGAACCGGTGGAGAAGTGACCGACCCTAGGTTGGATCCGTACTGGTTCGGGATGGAAAGATCCATCTCCGACGACCCTTCGGCCCGGGGCAGCTCCTCCCTGGGCTTCAACGCACGAGTTCCCGCACCACCTTGCTCCGTGATGCCCAGCTTCTCCCACGCCGCCGTGTCAATGGAGTCGTCCTCCATGCTTGCGTCGAGCTCCTTGTCATCGTCGTGGCCACCGTCATGCCCCTTCCCGTCAGGGCCCTTGCCATGGGGAGGAGGAGGGGAAGGGAGGGCGGGAGGTGCTTGGAGCACAGGAGGGAGCTCGGGCTCGACGGAGATGTTGAAGCCTTCGTTGTAGAACCAAATCTATACCCTCCCCCTGAGCTTGCGAGGGTTGCGGCAGGCAAAGCGCATGCGCACCGGCCCGGGGCGAAGCAGGGACTCCTCATCAACCTGCAGGGGGCGGCCAAGCATGGTGGTGGCCGCCATGAGACGGTCGGCGCGTCGTTGCTTCGGAGGAACACCACCCAACTTGACCCACACCTCCAGCATCTCTAGTCCTTTGGGCGCGTCAAGAATCGCATCGCGAATATCCACCATAAGGTTATTGAGGGACAGAAAAAGCTTGCCACTCCTGGTCGCCATCCGGAGCATCACCGGGTCAGGAAACACCACAGAGAACGCGCCGCCATCCATTGGTGTGATCTGCCAATCCCATGCGCCCTCAAACAGGTGCTGCAGCTCCCTCTCCAAGATCTCCCTTGAGAGCACACCCGAAGGCGAGGAGAGCACGGCCATGTTGGCCTCCATGAGGACCGGAGTCGCCTCCCTTGCATCGTCCGGGAACTGGAGGCAGTAGAAGCCTTCGCCGGCGATGGCGTGCCCCATGGTTTGCAGGAGCAGAGGCTTGCCGCGCGTAGGGCACTGCGCCGAGGTGTGGCCCTCCTTACTGCACACCACACACAGCGGCTGGAAGGAGCAGGTACTCTGGAAATGCCCAGAACGGCCGCACTTGAAGCACCCAGGGCCGTCGGCGTCTTCGATAGGGATCGGCGCCTCCTTAGAGCCCTTGGAGGAGCTAGGCAGCGCGGATCTGGGCGGGAGGGGAGGCTTGGAAGCCGCCGCCCCCGCAGGCTTGAGCTTCGGCTTCTTCGCTTGCAGGTCGACGGCGCGGTCGCCGCCCTGAACAGCCTGCTGCCCCTTTCTCTTGAGCTCGAGGCCCTTCTTCCGATACTCTTCCTTCTTCTTTTTTTCCTCTCCTATTCCTCGAGCCACCAGGCAGGCGGTGGCCCCCAGCCACCCTCGTCGTCGTCGCGGCCACGGGCGCGGTCCCGCGGCGGCTCCATGGGCGGCTTCTCCCCCCTCCGATCGGACTTGGAACCCATCTTCACGGCCTGCGCAAAGGAACGGAGCAGGGGCGGAGGGGATGGGGAAGGGAGGAGGAAACGAGCGGATTGGCCGAAGCGCCGCACCTCCGAAACTATGGCAGGAAAACCTAGAAGGGGATCTAGGGTTCCACGGGGGAGCCACAACCATTTATATGGCCGCCCGCCGCTAGCAGGCCTGGGCTGAGATGCCGCCTGTGTACCGGGCCGCGCGGCAGGTTGGGCCCCCTGCCCCACAGGAGTGGTGCCAGGCAGGGTCGTCACCAACGCAAGCCCACCAGGTGGGCCGACTGGCGATCTAGGGGCCTGGCCCATCGCCGCCCCCTGCTTGTCGCCTCCAACCCTAGACTGACCCGCACCCGGATCCGGCGGAACCTCCGCCACCGGAGCCGCCGCCGCCGCCAGCGCCGCCCGCTCCGAGCGGGGCCGGTCCGGGAGAGGCTGTAGACACAGGCCCGCATCAGCGAGACCGACTTTGCCCCTCCTCGCACTGCCAGACGACGCACGCGGACCCTTGCCCGCGGCGTTCGCCGGCCGGCGAGTGCCACGGCCACCGGGCGCAAACGCGCGCCGGCGCCCGGCCTTGAAGGAGCCCCCCAGCTCCTCCGCGCGAGCGATGAAGTCACCGATGGAACACGCTGAATGGCCGCCCACCAGTGTCTCCGCCGCCGCGCCCGCAGGCACCTCCACATCGTCACCAACCGAATCCACATCGGAATCGTCCTTGGCCAACGCCCAAAAATGACTCCCCGACCAGCCCACCGCGCCCACGGAGGGAGCGGCCACCCGCCCGGACGCCGCCGGAGCCACCGCCGCCGCACCGCGCGTAGGGATCCACGCGCCCGCGCCGGAAGCCGACCCAAAAGCGAGGTCGCCACCCCCGTCGCCCGAGCCGCCCACTGGGGCAGTCCATACAGGAGCCGTTGCCGTTGCCATCTTCATCCAAGTCGATGGGTACTTGGAAACGAGGGAGAATAAAAACCCGGAAGTTAAGCGTGCTCAGGCTGGGGGAGTGGGAGGATGGGTGACTGTTCGGGAAGTTAGATGATTTGGAATGATGAGGGATGATTAGAGATTAGAGGATAAATTGAGCAGTGATGAGGGGTGGTGATTAGAGATTAGAGGTTAAAATAATTCAGAAATTTGAAAATAAAAAAAATTCAAAAAAAATTCAAATTCTTTTTTAAAAAAATCATAAAATTTCCTTTACTAAAGGTGGAGCTCCACGTGGCCGCGGCCTTTAGTCCCGGTTCGTATAAGAACCGGGACTAAAGGGGAGAGGCATTAGTAACGACCGTGCGCCGCGGCCTGTGCGTCCATGGCAAGGGCGCCGCCCTTGCACGCACATGGCGACTGTGCAGCACAGCAGCAGCTGCGGCGCCACGTACCCCTCCCCCGTCTACAACCGCCCATGTCAGCATTAGGGAGGCATGTGCCCTTCCAGGTACCGCCGCAAGGACGATAAATAGCTGGCGCGGCGGCTTAGCTGCACATGCCGGTGTGTCAAATACTCAAATTCAGAAGGAACACAAGCAAATCTTAGTTCTTGTTGAAACTTTGGAAGCATAGATAGATGGATAATAACATAGCACTTGCGCGTCGCAGCTTTTAATTAGGTGGTGAGGTTTACTCACTCACAATCTCACACTCGCAACCTGGTTTAGCAAAGGAGGAAGAGAGAGAGAGAGTCATGCAGCCAGGGCTGCAATTTTTATATTACCATGGGAAAGATCAGTGGGTGGAGATGGACGTAGCAAGCAGCGGCAAATAAGCGGTGGAGATGGACATGGCCGATTAGGTGGCGGCGAGCAGCCGTGGAGCCGTGTTAAATTTAACCAACCCGAATGGTTCAAGCCGCTGACATTGTGAAGTGGCAGCGGAAGGTGGAGGTGAGTGAGTGTGTGTCATGTGTGTCTGCGCTCTGCAGAATCTCCGGATCCAAGGCCACCGGTTGGGTTAGGGGCACCCCTATCGCCCCCTCCTTCTGCAGTTGTGCTTAAGCATATTTATTCCATCCACTGCACTGGGATAACCAATTGATTAATGATCCTCAGTTTTTTACTAGTTTATGTATGTCTGGTGATAATTAAGAGCATTGCAGGCCTAATCTCAGCAATTTGGTTTCAATTATCAGGAAAAAAAGATGTGCTGCTTAAGTGAGTACTCCCTCCGTCCCATAATGTAAGACGTTTTTTGACTATAGTATGGTGTCAAAAAGCGTCTTACATTATGAGACGAAGGGAGTAGTATTTTTCAACTTTGTTCTTCAGACAAGAAATTGATGATGAGCTTGCAAGCAACCGGTGGTGCATGCAATTCACCAATAACAACAAAAACTGTTGTTGTAGCTAAAGCAGGGCAATTGCAACAACAAAAAACTCTATTTATTGTAGCAAGTAGTAACCAATGCTTTCCCACGTAAATGACACACGTGGACAAGACCTGACACGCGGAACTACGGCTAATACGTACCATTCGTTTCAGAAGAAATGAATGAATGGATAACAACATGAGTACCAACCAATCAAACAACAAAGTGGTCAACACATAAGCATTTCTCTATCACACACAAATCTCAATGAAACAAGCCAACAATGCGCGACCTGTGCCGTGCATACCCCATGTATGCAAAAATAATAAGTATGATTGCTAAGAAAGGAAAAAGAGTATTTGTTGCCCATAACAATAAGTATTTGTCCACCAAGAAAGAAGAGAGGTTCAAGCCAAATTAAATCACAATCTATATAACAACACGGTATCAACAGGCGCGGCGTGACGCCGCGCGGGATAGGCTAGTTTATCATTAGATGTCAAGAGGTTGCAGCTTCAGAAGGTTTGTCTGAAACAACAGAAGCCATTTTTGTTGTTTGAGACACATATATACAAACTTCCCACCATCGTTGTTGCCTTCACGGACATTATGAAGCGGTAAACTTATTATGCGCCATGTTTATCTCCTTCCCTTCATAATTATCGGACTACTTGTCTAATTGTGAGTGCTTTTGTTGCAATTAGCAATTGTTTTTTGGTTGATTTAGTGTATTTATTTTCTTGGGCTCGTGGAAAAAATAAGGAACATAACCCTGATTTGTTTTCTTATTTGTTCTGATTGCTATTTTAAGAGAATGAGATTAGTAAGAGAAAGAATCTTGCACGCTATGAGTAGCTTATGCATGAGTCCTGATGGAATCACAAAAAACACTAGATCATTGACAATCATCTTCGAGTAGTAGTTTTGATGGCCAGGGAAACGAAGGAATGCAAGAGTAGATCCAGTTTAACGTGGATTCTTTTCACCTCAAGAAAATTCATTTTAGTCAAGCAGAACTCATTTTACACTTCTCTTTTGATAGGTATAAGGAGGCAGAAAAGTTTTCATTTAGTCATTTTCACATGTATAATTTTATCTTGTGTGCTGTTTTCAGATAAACCTCCATAACTGGTATGGTCACAACTAAGATCCCGAGTCACTGCTCTAAATAAGAATACCTTGTGCTCACAGGCCACTGAAACTAGATTCCGCGATGTTGTCTTTATCTGAAATGAACCTCATAAGATCAAGGGAGTGTTTATCACATACTCCCTCCATTCTAATGAATAAGGCGTGCATGCATTCCAAAATTCATCTTTGACCAGAAATTAGAAAATTAATATATATTTTTTATGACCTAAAAATTATACCATTGAAAGCTTCTCCCGAATACAAATACAACAGTGTAATTTTTGTCACATACAATTCACATTTGATTGGTCTAATTTATGGTCAAAGTTCAATTTCGAAATGCGTGCGCACCTTATTCATTTGAATAAAGGGAGTAGGCAACTGGAAGCTTTCTTTATTGTGTTAAATCTCCATCATTCTTAGATCCTCATATCATGGCTCTCCTACTCTCAAAGCAAATTATATTTGTTGAGATGATCGACTGAAACTTAAGGAGTTTTTAGGTGATTGTGTATTAGCCATTCTGTAAGTTGAATCAGAGGGGACACCCAGTTCTGATTTTCTTTCCATATTGTGACTCATTTTTGTATTTGGATGGCTGACAGCACCTAGTGTGTTTGTTTTCTCTACTAATACACCCAGTTTTTTTTCCTTGTTTTGTAGTAAGAAGATTGTTATACTGCTAGGTGCCTAGGTAGTACCCCTCTGTCTGCGTTTATTAGGACCCCTCGTATTTAGCTTCAAAGTTTGACCATAAATTTAACTGATAAAACATAAACAATATGTCACAATAAATATACCATTGGCATCTTGTTTAGAATAAAATCCAATAGTATTCTTCTTTTAGACAATGGGCAGGACACTTTCTGCCTTTCACTCATTCATATTCTTCTCATTACAAAAAAAGGCCCTGGTAACATCAGGTTGACTATTATACCACAGGACCCAGCATCATGTTCAGCAGATTTTGCCAAAACATGGGCTACCTCATTACTACAGCGATTTACATGCTTGAACTTACTCCCTCCGTTTCTAAATACAAGCCTTTTTAGAGATTTTAATACGACTACATATGAATGTATATATACGTATTTTAGAGTGTAGATTCACTCATTTTGGTCTGTATGTAGTCCATATTGGAATCTCTAAAACGGCTTATATTTAGAAATGGAGGGAGTACATGATAAAAAGATTGATGCTCTAATCTTGATATATTGGACGATGGCGCCTATTGGGGATCTGTCAAAGCCTGAACTTTGCACCTTATGTATCAAAGATAAGCAGTTTGAAGCTACTTCAATCTTCTGGAAATCTTAGTTCTTGGCGAAGACAAGGGCCTGGCGCAAGGCAAGGGCTTCAGCCACTTCTGGGACTTGTACATGATCCAAAACACCCTGATTTGCTGCCTGCACAGATCATTGGTGATCACGAACTATGACGCTATAATCCGCTTGTCCAGAGTGGGCAAAAATCACCCCATCAATACTTTTTGTAGCATATAAATCATATTTTGTTAGTCGTATAGATGGTCAAAGTTTAATCCAAATTACGAGGGGGGCCAACAAACCCGCACGGAGGAAATATATGATCTCCCGCTGTCCTGCAACACGGAAGTATCACTTTCGTTTCTTTATGTTCGCTTGCCTCTGTCTGGCTATCATTTCTGTACTAGAATATCTGATGACAGCTAGTATGTTGGTTCTCACTGCCAATGCCTCTAGTTTCTTTCTTCTTTTCAAGTTAGAAGTTTGTTATACTGCTATGTGCATATATACTAGGTATAGTATATGAACTCCTGCAACACAAAGGTCCTAATTCTGTACAACTGAAGTTTTTCACGTCTATTTCTTTGTGGTGACTTGTCTATTGTCGTGGTTCTAAGTCTGACAGTAGAGTGGGGGGTATGTATGGAGAGGCAAGGTCCTAGCTATGGAGCAGTTGTACGCACAAGAGATGTACGAGTTCGGGCCCTTCTCGGAGGAAGTAATAGCCCTACGTCTCGGAGCCCGGAGGCGGTCGAGTGGATTATGTGTATATGGATTACAGAGGTGCCAACCCTTTACATTGAGGTGGGGGGTGGCTTATATAGTGCCTGCCAGACCCCTCCGGCCCTCAGTAATGCGGGGTTTAAAGTATATTAAGTCTAGCCGTTACTGGTAACGGCTCACATAAAGTGTCCTAAATACCATAAAGTCTACTTAATTACAGACCGTTACGGTACAGAGTGCTTCTTGACCTTCTGGTGGTCGAGTGAGTCTTCGTGGTCGAGTCCTTCGAGTCAGTCGAGTGAAGTCTCTCTTGGTCGACTGGAAAGTAGTCTCTTCTAAGGGTGTCCTTGGGTAGGGTACTTAGATCAGGTCTATGACCCTACCCTAGGTTCATGACTCCATCATTAGCCCCCGAATGGATTGAGCCTTGAGTGAGGAAGGAGTTGATATTATTTCCGCCCTGCTTTTGCATCCTGGATACGCGTTGTCTTGGGTCAATAATCTCTTTGTTGATAATCGGCAACTTTTCTTCAGTCGACTTGATCCATTCTTTTCTTCCGTCGAGTGACCTTTTGAACTTAACAATTCCGAGCGACGGATCGCAGGAAATCTCGTGCCTGACAGATCGATCTGTCGTTCGCGGATTTTGTGGGATACGAAATTTGGGGAAGCGCGCGAAACGGGGCGGACCGCGGCGCTCGGATGGGATAGGGCATAGACACCTCGATTCTTGCGCCACCTTTTTCGCCATGTATCGCGTCCGCGTGACTGTTTCGGGATGTGATTGGATCGCCCGGGCCCACCTGTCATCCACTCAGAAGTGATCTTATAAAGGCGCCCGGCGAGGGCCTTTGAACAGTATCTCTCCATTATCTCTCTGTCCTCCCTGTCTCTGCCCACTGCGCCCGCTCTCGCCTCCGCGCAATCGCTCCTCATACGCTTCGCCGGTAGCCATGGTGAAGGAGAAGACGGCGGCGCTGGAACGCGCGAAGAAGGTGTCGGCGACGGGGAAGGCGAAAGGGAGAACCACCAGTCGAGGCGGGTCTTCGTCCAGATCTCGTCTGCCGAACGGCTGGGTCCAAGGAGATTGGATCCGGTCGACCATCACGGAGAAGGATCTCACCGACATGGCCAACGACGGTCTGATCCCCCACGGAGCAGCGAGGCTCCCGGGGAACGAGTGGCAACCCCAGCCGGAAGAGGGTGAGTGTGTTCTTCTGGTTACCCACGTCGACCGCGGGTTTTCTTTGCCGCCGAGTGTTTTCTTCCGTGGTTTCTTGAACTTCTTTGGAGCGCAACTCCACCACTTCAATCCGAACTCTATTGCCTATCTCGCTGCCTTTGTATCCATGTGTGAGAACTTTCTGGGTTGCCGACCGCACTGGGGCCTGTTCAAGCATATATTCACGTGTCGCTCTCAGACCGTGAAGAAGGCGAGTCCAGGTGACGATAAAACCAAGGTTATTCAGATGTGTGGAGGTCTGTGGATCCAGATGAGGAACAAGAGCACCTTCCCAGCCATGACGCTTCCCGAGTCGGTCAGAGGCTGGCAGTCGACTTGGTTCTACTGCCAGAACGAGTCGACGCCGAGGCAGTCGAATGGCCTCCCTCCGTTTACCATGGACCGAGCCAACAAGCCCTCCTCTCTGAAGGTGATCCCGGAGGAAAAAGCCGACGTGAAGATGTTGATGGAGCGCATAGTCCAGTTGGTTCGGGAAGGAGTGACGGGTATGGATCTCCTGGAGGTTTTTCTTAGGCGACGTATCCAGCCTCTTCAGTACCGGGGTCATTGCATGTGGCTGTACTGCGGGACCGAAGATGAGACTCGGATCAATCCAGAAGCAGTCGACGACGCCACACTGGAAAGGTGGATGGCCGCAGTCACTGGGAACAAGGATAACCCCCGCGGAGCCAGGAGGATTCCTCCACTCGACCATTCCAGCATTCCAGACAAGGTATGCCCACTTTACCTCCAATTGTATTCTTGCCATATTTATCCCGTTTTCGCCGCACATTGGTCAATTGATTTTTGTCTTCATGTTTGACAGGCCCTCACCGAACTGTACTCGATGCCCAATGGAGCGCAGACTCCGACTGAGGAGGGAGAAGCGAGTGGGGGCGAAAGCCAGGAGGAGTGGGATTCGGATGCTGCTGAAGATGATGATGATGAGGAGGAGGAGGAGGAAGAGGAAGAAGAGGAGGAGGAAGTTGCACCACCGCGCTTGGAAAGGCGGTCAAAGCTTGTCCATGACCCTGCGACTGAACGCGGCAAGGGGGTGGCGACTGTCGTGCAGTCGACCAAGCGTCCTCGGACCACTTCCCCAGCGCCGACTGAAAAGGCTCCGAAGCAATCCAGGGTGGCACCATCGAAGCCGACCAAGGTCCTGCCGAAGATGAAGGTGTCAATCCCCACCATATCAGGGTAAAAATGCTGCTTGAGTCTTCTTGCTTTATATGAGTTTATCTTTGATCGACTCTTGAGTTTAACCGACTGATTTTTGGAGTTGCAGTGCTGCTACTTCTGATACCTCAGCCAGGGCCGACGATCATGAGATGGAGGATGCTGCAACCTCAAAACCTGGTACCACTCTCTTAATTCCGTTTTTTAGTCGATTGACTCTTGGTCTCTAATTACGATTCTTTTCTGCAGCTTCATCCAATATAGTTATCTCCCTTCCTGACGACGACGACGACGAGGAACCGATGAAGCACAGGAGGAGCAGGAAATCGCCTGTCGGCAGGGTGGTCCAGGATGTGACGGCACCCGAGACTCTGGTCGCGGAGGAGGAAAACACCACTCGGCACACCGTATCTTTCGCGGTGCCGCTGACGAGTACTCACCCCGCGTCGTCGAGTGCCGCACAGCCTTCCCTCTTCTCGACACTCTACGTCCCAGAGGACCAAGCCAGTGCTGCGAAGGAAGCGATACGCCAGGCGGGAGTCATGATGGAGCAGGTGAAGGCCATCCGGGAGGCAAGCCAGGCAGCCTACGACGCCAGTTCTGCTCTTCAAAGCAACGTTCAGGTCAGTTGATCATCGCCTGTTCTGTTAGGATATGCTATTTGAAAATCTTTCTTTCCGGAATCCATAGTAGTCACCCACTGGGTGTATCGATTGAAACGCCGGTTTAGCGGGGGCACGCTGAGTGCACCCGCTGGGTGTAGTCCCCAAGGCTATGGTCGACTGCTGGCAGTCGACCATAGGCTTTATAAGTTAAGTTCTTTCGTTAGTCGACTGGTCGACTCTATCTTAATAAAACTTAGTGGGGGCGTGCTGAGTGCACCCACTGGGTGTACTCCCCGAGACCGTGGTCGACTGCTGGCAGTCGGTTATAGTCTGAAGAATACGTCCTGTTGTTGTTTTTTTTTGGTCGACTGGTCGACTCTATCTCAATAGAACTAGTGGGGGCACGCTGAGTGCACCCACTGGGTGTAGTCCCTGAGACTATGGTCGAATGTTTGTATTCGGATGTAGTCTTAGAAACGCATGATCTTCTCTTATCCACTTGGAAGTGAATTATTTTTGACATTTTGTCGATTGGTTCTTCGCAGAAATCCTGCGAGCTTGCGGCTCGTTATACCGAGTTGGAGAACAAGCACATCCAGCTCGAGCTGGATCTGAAGCTGGTCCAGGAGAATCTGACGAAGGCGAAGGAGGAGACCAAAGGTACGTTTGGTGAGACCTCGACGACTGCTTTTGTCCCTCATTTGTTTCGAAATCTAACCTTGATGTAACTTTGCAGGCAAGGTGAGGGAGGCCCAGAAGAAGAAAGACCTTGAGCTAGCTGAGAAGACCAAGCTTGCTGACGAGAAGTTAGCTTCGGTCGCCAAGCTTGAAGAAGAAAATACTAATCTGAAAGTTGCTCTTGCGATTGCCAACAAGGAGGTCAGCCGACTAAAAAATGACAAAGCTTCCCTGAACGACAAGGCCAGTCAGTTGACTGGGAAGAAGAATGATCTGGAGGCCTTTCTGAATGGACTTGCCAAGAAGTTGTTCCTTATGCTCGAAGGTAATCCTTTGCATCAAACAATCATTTTTACGGTGATCTTTCCATTCGACCATTGACTCAGTGATTGTACTTGCAGAATTTTGCCAAAACTTCAAAGAGGAAACTAGTCGGCTGGAACCAAACCTGGATCCCATCAACTCTCCGGTGAATGATGAGGTTGCAATGAACGTGTTCCGACTTGAGTCTCGCGTTGTTGCCGTCGTTGACTATCTTGCAAGGCTGAAGGTCGCCACTTCCTGCATTCACTAGTAGAAAAGGGGCCAATGGTCCAGGCCGCTCCAGCCCATTAGTCCCGGTTCAATCCAGAACCGGGACCAATGGGGGCATCGGACCCGGTTCGTGAGCCCCGGGAGCCGGCCGGGCCACGTGGCCCATTGGTCCCGGTTCGTCTGAAACTATTGGTCCTGGTTGGTGGTACGAACCGGGACCAATGGGCCTCGCTCCTGCCCCAAAACCATTGGTCCCGGTTGGTGGCATGAACCGGGACCAATGGGCTTCCCATTAGTCCCGGTTCGAACCTTCAACCGGGACTAAATGGTTGGTACCCGTTGCGACCAGAGTTTAGTCCCACCTCGCCAACCGAAGGGGAACGGGACCGGTTTATAAGCCCCTCCCTCTCTACCTTATTGAGCTCCTCCGAAAATGAAAATAGATGCGCTTATATAGGTAATTTAGCATAAATTCATACGGATTTCTCTTGAAATTCGTTATGAATTTAAGTTGAATTTCCTCTATAAGCGCATCTCTACTCATTTCTGAGTAGTTTTTTTTCTTTTTCTGCTATATTTATTTTTTTTCTTTTTATTTCTGAGTTGTAATAAGCCATTAAAAATAAGCATATATGGTCCTTTTTTAGTATAGTTAATCACAACTATTTTTTGCTTCTATTCATTTCTGAGTAGTTTTTTATATAGTTTTTTTTCTTTTTCTGCTATATTTATTTTTTTTCTTTTTATTTCTAAGTTGTAATAAGCCATTAAAAATAAGCATATATGCTCCTTTTTTAGTATAGTTAATCACAACTATTTTTTGCTTCTATTCATTTCTGAGTAGTTTTTTATATAGTTTTCTATATATTTTTTCTTTTCTGTTATATTTTTTCTTCTATTTATTTCTGAGTGGTTTTTTATATTTTTTTCTTTTCTGCTACATTTATTTTTTTCTTTTTTTTCTGAGTTGTAATAAGTCATTAAAAATAAAAAAGAGGGGCAATGCTCGTTAATTTGCTTCAAGCCTTTTGGAATAGTGTCAACTGCACTGCACATAGCTCTGTGCAGTCTATCGTATTCCGCAAGGCTTGAAGCTAACCAACGTGTAGGAGCATTGAGCCTCTTCGTTATTGTATATGCACTCAGGGCTTATAAACAGCTGCGAGTGCCTCTCGCTTGGCGAGGTGGGACTAAAAAAACAGCTGCAGAAGAATCAACAAAAAAAATAGCTGCAGAAAATAAAAAATTAGTTACACGGGTCCATTGGTACCGGTTCATGGTTCCAACCGGGACCAATGCTGTTCTTTGGTCCTGGTTGGGCGCTCCAACCGGGTCCAATGCCCACCCTTTAGTCCCGGTTAGAGCCTCCAACCGTGACCAAAGGTCTTCGTTTCCCGCCCTTTGGGCTGCTCAAAAGAGGCCTTTGGTCCCGATTGGCGGAACCAACCGGGACTAAAGGAGGCATTGGTCCCGGTTTGTGCCACGAACCGGGACCAATGTCGTTGCTATATATACAGCACTTAGCGCGCCGTCCTCCTCTCCCGACTTCGATCTCTCTGGCCTCTCCTCCTCCGCCGTCGCCGCGTCCCCTGCCGCTACCTCGCCGTCGCCGCCCCGCCCCGACGCCGTCGCCACCCCGCCCCGCCCCGCCCCGACGCCGTCGCCGCCCCGTGCCGCCCTGGCCGCCCCGCCCCGCCCCGCGCGCCGTCGCCGCCCGCCCTGCAGCCGCCCCGGCCCGCGCCGCCTCGACGCCGTCGTCGCCCCGCGCCGCACCTCGCCGTCGCCGTCGCCGGCTATGAGCCTCTTTTTTTAATTTTTGTTAGATTTGTTTTTAGATTTTTTTTGTAGTTCATAGATTTTTTTTGTTAGATTAGATGTATAGTAATTTAGATATGTAGTTAATTTCGATTGTGTAATTAATTTGTTCATATTATGTTAGATTTTTTTCTGTTAATAGATTTTTTATGTTAGATTTTTTTCTGTTAGATTTGTTCATATTGTGTAATTTAGATCTTTTTATAAGATTAGATGTGTAGTAATTTAGATATGTATTATGTTATGTTAGATTTTTTTTCTGTCAATAGATTTTTTATGTTAGTTTTTTTATGTTAGATTTTTTTCTGTTAGATTTGTTCATATTGTGTAATTTAGATCTTTTTGTTAGATTAGATGTGTAGTAATTTAGATATGTATTATATTATGTTAGATTTTTTTCTGTAAATAGATTTTTTATGTTAGTTTTTTTATGTTAGATTTTTTTTCTGTTAGATTTGTTCATGTTGTGTAATTTAGATCTTTTTGTTAGATTAGATGTGTAGTAATTTAGATATGTATTATATTATGTTAGATTTTTTTCTGTAAATAGATTTTCTATGTTAGTTTTTTTATGTTAGATTTTTTTCTGTTAGATTTGTTCATATTGTGTAATTTAGATCTTTTTGTTAGATTAGATGTGTAGTAATTTAGATATGTATTATATTATGTTAGATTTTTTTCTGTAAATAGATTTTTATGTTAGTTTTTTTATGTTAGATTTTTTTTCTGTTAGATTTGTTCATATTGTGTAATTTAGATCTTTTTGTTAGATTAGATGTGTAGTAATTTAGATATGTATTATATTATGTTAGATTGTGTAATTAATTTGTTCATATTATTGTTAATAGATTTTTTTGGTGATATTTAGATTGTGTAATTAATTTTGTTCATAGAATTTTAATAATTTTTTTGTTCATAGTATTTAGAAAAAGGAAAAAAGAAGAAGTAGTTTATATATAGTTGAACTAGCTAGCTGATTTAATAAACTAATTTATTTTACTATATAATGAAGTAGTTTGTTTTTAGTAAGTACTACTTATTTATTTATAGTAAGTGTTTAGTAGTTGAACTAGATAGTTGATTTAATTAATAAGACTACTTTTATTTAACTATATATAGAAGTAGTTCCCGCGTCGACGTCGGCGATGCCTATCCCGCATCCTCATCGTCGTCGACTCGGGGGTGGAGGCCTGCTTGATCAGGGCCATGTTCGGGACTGGGCTCCGCCGGGTTGGTATTGGGAGGTGCTACCTTCCGGGGGACGTAGGTTGGTGAGGAGGCAGTCCGTTGTTGACCCGATCCTTGTTTGGTGGCGGTCGCGTGGGCCAGTGACGGTGGTGACGCATCCGGACACCGCGGAGGTGGTACGTGACCGTGTCAGCGAGGAGGACGAGCACGTCCGTCGCTACATGGTTGCATTGGAGGGGAGGTTCGACAATACCTGGCAGGTTCTTCAGGGATCTCACTGGAGCTATGATCCTGTGATGGTTCCTTATCTTTGGGTGTCCACCGCCCGCGTCGATACCCGTCGGGCGCTACGATTCTAGTTGTATTAGTGATAATATTCGATGATGTACGGACACCAAGAGATGATGTACTTTTGCTTATAATTATTGAATGCATGCTAATTTGAGTACTATACTTTATTTTGTGATTTGGTTTTGCTTATTGAATGCTCATATTGGATAAGTTCTCCTTCATTCCCGTGTGCTAGACAATTTGGTATAATAATGCATTCGGGAATGAAAGAGGAGCTACGTACGTACATCGATCATCGATAGTCAACCCGTGATTAATAATAATGATCTAGTTTAATATTTGAATTATGAACGTAGGCCGGAAATGTCGTACTCATCGGACGATGAAAATCGCCCGGGGGAGTGCGACTGGTGCCACGACGACCGAGGTATGTGCGACAGATTCATTGAGCTGGACGAAGATCGGCGCTTCAGCATTAAGCTCGAGGAGACTTGCGATGTTCATACGGTACGCAACGACGACAATAGTTTTTTTTCGTAATTAAGCACGACTTCAACTATTTTAACGTGTATTTTTCATCTTTTCCAATTCGACTAGCTTATCCCATGCTTTGCAAGACGCTATGTCTTGGAGAGGATGGATTTTGAAGACCATGAAAATTTCGAAACCAAAAAAATTATCCTAAGTACCGAACATGGTGTGGATTTTCAAGTAAAGTTGTACAATGCTCAGATTGTAACCCATTTTGGTTGCAAAAATTGGGATGCATTTTGCAAGATGTATGGTCTTGATGAGGGTATGGTTGTCACCATGGATCTTGGTGATCCTACAATCGAGCAAGAGACATCTTTGATTTGGGTCTTTGTGGATACACCTCCAGTTCTTCCCTCATGTGAGCTAAACATAGTTATTAAGTAATTTATATTGTTTATTTCAAAATATATAGTTGACAACTTATCTCCATTGACAGCTTATTTTCATTCTTCAAAGAATGTGCGGAAGATGGTAGATAGAACGTACTACACCGAAGGCTCCGAATTAACTTATCAGGAGAAAAATCATCTGGTTGGATTTTGTACTGATCTTGAGAATTACAATATCTACAATCAAACTCCTCAACATTATGGTCAATACATGCCACTAGTGCACGTGTTGAACTACGGTAACTACCATGGAGATACCTTGGTAAGATTATTTTTTACTATTACAACATCCGTGCATCTTTTTGCACACTTCTAAAACTAGTACATCATTGCTAACTACGAAGTTATTACTATGTTTTTTAACAGATAATCCCGAATGATTGTGTGCCTCATCTGATGTATACGCGTGGTAGCCTTCATGTTTTGAACATACGACCAGGTCGTCCTACGAATCTCAGCTGTCCATACCGGGTTTCTAAAAGAAGTGGAGACATAACAATCAAAGAATGGAAAAAATGTATGGACAGTCGTAAGGAGCTTCTTGGAAGCAATAAGCAGCGAAAGGCAAGAATTGGAGACAGGATGATCGCCATTCTTCATAATGGAGAGTCAGGGTCTATATTGTTTTATGCTATTTTACCTTAAGGGTGTTTAGGTCCTATACCTGATACTGATGATCATGTGCTAAGAACAATTATGTAGGGTTGGGTTCGATGACTATATATGAGGATGATGATCGTATGACTTATTATTAATAACGAGTAGAAGTTGTATGATGATGCATGATTAGTAGGACTTTTTATTATATACATATATATGATGATGTATGATGCAAAGCATGCATGAGCATGTTATATCTGTGGGTGCAATGAACATAGCAGCAGCGTTGATAAACCAAGGATGAAGATAAGAGAGGACACTTCTCTCTATTAGCTAGCTATAATAACAACCTAAAAATAACCCCAAAAACCCCTAAAGCAGCCACTTTTGTAAAAAAAATGACTTTTGGTCCCGGTTGGAGCCACCAACCGGGACCAAAGGCCCTCTGACTGGGCTCGGTGCACAGGGCCACGTGGAGCCACATTGGTCCCAGTTCGTGTTTGAACCGGGACTAATGGGTGGTGGCATTAGTAACGACCCATTAGTCCCAGTTCATGAACCGGGACTAAAGGCCCTTACGAACCGGGACTAATGGGTGGTTTTCTACTAGTGATTGACACCACGCTCTGGCCCAGGGAGACACTCCAGAACAACCTCGAGTCTCTGATGGCTCGACTAAACACAGTTCCTGGTCGAGTGCAGGAGTGGAAAAAGTCCTCTGCTAGATGCGGTGCAGATGTTGCTCTGTGTCTGGCTCGAGTCCACTGCAAGGATGCGCGAGAAGACAAGCTGGCGGCCCTTCGGGTGGCCAACACCAAGAAACATGACTTCAGGTCCTTCATGGAGACCTTTATCGCTGCTGCCACTCGGATCGCGGACGGAATTGATCTTGATGAGTTTGTTGCACCTTCCAGCCCTCCACAGGAGGGGTAAAAAACTTCTTGGAGCTCGACACTTTAAATTTGCCTCGGTATGCCGAGTGATTTTGTAACCGATAAACCTTAACAGGCTTAGTGCCTGAGCACTTTCGGTTCCTTTAGGTATCCATCTGAACTTGGATTCGATGTTTGAATATGCTTGCGTTTGCAGGTTTAAAGCAAGACGTTTACTGCAGTCGACTTATTCTTTAATTTACTTAGGTAGGCATTGGGCTGCGGCTAAGCCCCCGAGTGGGAGGTGCGTTCACCACTCGGTAGAATTTTTGTAACTTAGGCGAGCACTGGGCTGCAGCTAAGCCCCCGAGTGGGAGGTCTGCTCCTCACTCGGTGGGATTTTTATAACTTAGGCGAGCACTGGGCTGCAGCTAAGCCCCCGAGTGGGAGGTCTGCTCCTCACTCGGTAGGATTTTTGTAACTTAGGCGAGCACTGGGCTGCAGCTAAGCCCCCGAGTGGGAGGTCTGCTCCTCACTCAGTAGGATTTTTATATCTTAGGCGAGCACTGGGCTGCTGCTAAGTCCCCGAGTGGGAGGTCTGCTCCTCACTCTACTGGATTTTTATAACTTAGGCGAGCACTGGGCTGCAGCTGAGCCCCCGAGTGGGAGGTCTGCTCCTCACTCGGTAGGATTTTTATATCTTAGGCGAGCACTGGGCTGCAGCTAAGCCCCCGAGTGGGAGGTCTGCTCCTCACTCGGTAGGATTTTCACGTTGTACTTGTGGCGTAGCTCAGAGGAGAGGGTCGCAGTCGACCTGCGTCTCATCCTCCTTGCGAACACACATTGTACTTGTGGCGTAGCTCAGAGGAGAGGGTCGGAGTCGACCTGCACCTCGTCCTCCTTGCGACCGCACATTGTACTTGTGGCGTAGCTCAGAGGAGAGGGTTGCAGTCGACCTGCACCTCGTCCTCCTTGTGAGCGCACATTGTACTTGTGGCGTAGCTCAGAGGAGAGGGCCGCAGTCGACCTGCACCTCGTCCTCTTTGTGAGCGCACATTGTACTTGTGGCGTAGCTCAGAGGAGAGGATCGCAGTCGACCTGCACCTCGTCCTCCTTGTGAGCGCACATTGTACTTGTGGCGTAGCTCAGAGGAGAGGGCCGCAGTCGACCTGCACCTCGTCCTCCTTGTGAGCGCACATTGTACTTGTGGCGTAGCTCAGAGGAGAGGGTCGCAGTCGACTTGCACCTCGTCCTCCTTGCGACCGCACATTGTACTTGTGGCGTAGCTCAGAGAAGAGGGGCGCAGTCGACCTGCACTTCGTCCTCCTTGCGAGCGCACGTTGTATTTGTACTTAGGCGAGTGCTTAGACTGCGGCTAAGCCTCCGAGTGAAAGTCTGACTTGTCACTCGGTAGGATTTTATTGAAACTTAGGCGAATACTTGGACTGTAGCAAAGCCCCCGAGTGAAAGTCTGGCTTATCACTCGGTAGGATTTTATTGGAACTTAGGCGAGTACTTGGACTGCAGCTAAGCCCCCGAGTGAAAGTCTGGCTTATCACTCGGTAGGATTTTATTGGAACTTAGGCGAGTACTTGGACTGCAGCTAAGCCTCCGAGTGAAAGTCTGGCTTGTCACTCGGTAGGATTTTATTGAAACTTAGGCGAAACGGATTCGCAGCTAAGCCCCCGAGTGGGAGGCTGGCTCACCACTCGGTAAGGATTTTTTACAAACTTAGGCGAAACGGATTCGCGGCTAAGTCACCCACTGAGGGGGAAATTTTTTCTGAACAAATAAAAGTGACAAAAATCATTGGGGAAAGTATGACACTATTATCTTGCAAAACATGGACTACAGAAGTATTTTTATTACAACTCTTCCGAGTGAAAAACTTAAGTGTAAAATGGACGGAGTAGTTCCGCGTTCCAAGCTCGGGGCTCGTCGATATTGCGCTTGATGTTGTAGAGACGGTACGCCCCGTTGTGGAGGACTTTGGTGACGATGAAGGGTCCCTCCCAAGAAGGAGCAAGCTTGTGTTGTTTCTGTTGATCCACTCGGAGAACCAAATCTCCTTCCTGGAAGGCTCGACTCTTCACGTTTCTGGCGTGGAAGCGACGCAAGTCTTGTTGGTAGATGGTCGATCGGATCAGAGCCATCTCCCTTTCTTCCTCTAAAAGGTCGACTGCGTCCTGTCGCACCTGTTCAGCTTCAGCCTCGTTGTAAAGTTCAACTCGAGGAGCATTGTGGAGAAGATCACTCGGCAAGACTGCTTCAGCTCCATAGACCAAGAAGAATGGAGTTCTCCCGGTCGACCGATTAGGTGTGGTCCGCAGCCCCCAAAGCACCGAGGGAAGTTCGTCGACCCATGCTCCAGCCGCATGCTTGAGATCACGCATCCGTCGGGGTTTCAACCCTTTGAGGATCAGGCCATTGGCTCGCTCTGCTTGTCCATTCGACTGCGGATGGGCGACCGAAGCGTAGTCGACTCGTGTGCCTTGAGAGGTGCAGAAATCCCTGAATTCCTCCGAGTCAAAGTTCGACCCATTATCTGTAATGATGTTGTGCGGGACTCCATATCTGAATATCAGTTCCCTAATGAAGCTAACAGCAGTACCGGCGTCAAGGTTCTTGATGGGTTTAGCCTCAATCCACTTGGTGAACTTGTCGACTGCCACCAGTACATGCGTGAAACCGCTTGGACCTGTTCTCAAGGGGCCCACCATATCCAACCCCCATACTGCGAAGGGCCAGATGAGTGGAATGGTCTTCAAAGCTGACGCAGGCTTGTGTGACATATTGGAGTAGAACTGACATCCTTCGCACTTGTCCACTATTTCCTTTGCCATCTCATTTGCCTTTGGCCAGTAAAATCCGGCTCGGTATGCTTTGGCCACGATGGTCCGAGAGGACGCATGATGGCCACAGGTCCCCGAGTGGATATCATCAAGGATGATTCGACCCTCTTCTGGCGTTATGCACTTCTGACCAACTCCAGTCGCGCTCTCTCTGTACAACTGTCCTTTGATTACGGTAAAGGCTTTGGATCGATGGACGATCTGTCGAGCCTCTTCCTCATCTTCCGGGAGCTCTTTTCTTAGGATATACGCGATATATGGAACTGTCCAGTCAGGAGTGACTACTAAGACCTCCATGACTAAGTCGACCACTGCTGGGACTTCTACTTCAGTCGGATCTGTGGCACTCTTGGGTTTCGGAGCTTCTTCGGTGAAAGGATCTTCTTTAACTGACGGAGTATGAATATGCTCTAAGAACACACCACTCAGAATGGCTTCCCTCTTGGAACCTATCTTTGCTAGATCATCAGCTGCTTGATTTTTCAGTCGGGGTATATGATGAAGCTCTAACCCCTCAAACTTCTTTTCCAGCTTCCTCACTGCATTGCAGTATCCAGTCATGGCTGGGCTTCTCACGTCCCACTCCTTCATCACTTGGTTGACCACTAAATCTGAGTCGCCATAGACCATAAGGCGACGGACGCCGAGTGAAATGGCCATGCGCAACCCATACAAGAGGGCCTCATACTCTGCCTCATTGTTGGAGGAATCAAAGTGAATCTGGAGCACATATCTGAGCTTATCTCCTCTGGGGGAAACCAGGACAACCCCAGCACCGGAACCATTCAACATCTTAGAGCCATCAAAGAACATGGTCCAATGCTCCGAGTGAACTTCAGTCGGCTGCTGCTGTTCAATCCACTCGGCGAGGAAATCTGCTATTGCCTGGGACTTAATGGCTTTCTTTGCCTCAAACTTGATATCAAGGGGAAGAAGTTCAATCGCCCATTTCGCCACTCGACCAGTTGCATCTCTGTTGTGCAAAATCTCTGAAAGTGGAGCGTCGCTGACGACTGTGATGGAATGATCAGAGAAATAATGAGCAACCTTCTTCGTGGTCATGTATATCCCATACACAAGCTTCTGATAATGAGGGTATCTCTGCTTGGATGGAGTCAAAACTTCAGACAGATAATACACTGGGCGCTGAACTTTGAAGGCTTTCCCTTCTTCTTCCCGCTCGACCGTAAGTACTGTACTGACGACTTGTCCTGTGGCTGCGATATAAAGCAATAGAGGCTCTTTGCTGATTGGAGCAGCAAGCACCGGCTGGGTGGAGAGCAGAGCTTTTAGCTCGGCAAACGCTGCATCAGCTTCTGGAGTCCACTCGAACTTGTCTGCCTTCTTCATCAGTCGGTAAAGAGGCAATGCCTTTTCACCGAGTCGTGAGATGAATCGACTTAATGCGGCCAAGCATCCAGTAAGCTTCTGGACATCGTGCACTCGCACGGCGCGTTTCATTGGGAATATAGTGCCGATCTTTTCTGGATTAGCGTCGATCCCTCGTTCGGAAACGAGAAAACCGAGTAACTTGCCACCAGGAACTCCGAATGTGCACTTTGATGGATTGAGCTTGATATCATACCTTCTGAGGTTGGCAAATGTTTCGGCGAGGTCAGTGAGCAGGTCGAACCTTTTCGTGACTTGACCACGATATCATCCATATACGCTTCCACATTCCGACTGATTTGAGTGAGCAAACACTTCTGAATCATTCGCATAAATGTGGCTCCGGCATTCTTGAGGCCGAATGGCATGGTGATATAGCAGAAGCACCCGAATGGAGTGATGAAAGCTGTTTTTATCTCATCGGCTCCGTACAGACGGATCTGATGGTACCCGGAATAGGCGTCTAGAAAAGACAATCTCTCGCATCCCGCGGTCGAGTCAACAATTTGATCAATGCGAGGGAGAGGGAAATGATCTTTCGGGCAGGCCCGATTGATGTGCTTGAAATCAATGCACATTCGGAGTGAGTTGTCCTTCTTAGGAACCATGACGACATTAGCGAGCCACTCGGAGTGGTATATCTCTCGGATAAATCCTGCCGCCAATAGTCGAGCCACTTCCTCACCAATAGCTTTTCTCTTCTGGACAGCGGACTGCCGAAGATGTTCTTTAACTGGTTTTGCTGCTGAGTCGACTCTAAGACAATGCTCAGCCAGTCCCCTGGGAACACCCGGCATGTCAGCTAGCTTCCATGCAAAAATGTCCCAGTTCTCACGGAGGAACTGGATGAGCGCTTCTTCCTATTTCGGGTCGAGTGTTGTGGAGATGTGGGTCGGGGCTGCATTGGGGTCAGTCGGGTGAATGTGGACAGGCTTCGTCTCACCGGACGACTGAAATGCAGACTCTGTGGCGGGCTTCTTGGATCGCAGCAAATCACTCGGATCTGCATTTTGCTTATATTCTTCAAACTCGACCGCTGTCACCTGGGAATCGGCAATCTTTGAGCCTTTCTGGAAACACTCTTCTGCCTTTTTCCGATCACCAGTGACAGTGATCACTCCTTTGGGGCCGGGCATCTTCAGTTTGAGGTAAACGTAACATGGTCGAGCCATGAACCGTGCGTAAGCTGGTCTCCCCAAAATAGCGTGGTACGCGCTCTGAAAATCCATGACCTCAAACGTCAGCTTCTCCTTGCGGAAATGCTTTGAATCACCAAACACCACGTCCAGAGCTATTTGACCGAGTGACTCGGCTTTCTTTCCTGGTATAACTCCATGAAAGCTCATGTTACTGGTGCTCAGTCGGGACATCAGAATGCCCATTCCCTTCAGCGTGTCTGCATACAATAAATTCAGTCTGCTACCACCGTCCATCAGCACCTTCGTCAGCCGAGTGCCTTCGACAACCGGGTCGACCACCAAAGCTTGCCTCCCAGGGGTGGCAATATGAGTCGGGTGATTAGACTGGTCAAATGTGATGGGCGTTTGGGACCATCTCAGATAACTTGGTTTCGCCGGGGCAACCATGTTCACCTCACGATTAATGACCTTCAGTCGGCTCTTGCTTTCCACATCCGCGAAAATCATCAGAGTGGAGTTGACATGTGGATATCCTCCCTCACTGTCCTCCTTGTCTTCGACCTTGTCCGACTCCTTTTCCTTGTCCTTGGACTGTTTTCCTTGGAACTGCTGGATCAGGAGTCGACACTGGCGAGTGGTATGCTTCGGGTAGATGATATTACCCTCTTCATCTTTCTTTGTGTGGATGTGACACGGCATATCCATCACGTCATTTCCTTCTTTATCCTTCACCTTCTTGGGGTTCCAGGATCCTTTGGGTTTCCCTTTGAACTTGCCCCGAGTCATGGCCAGAGCCTCTCCAGGAGCTGCTGGTTCAGCCTTCCGCTTCTGCTTCCGACTGGTGTTTCCCTTCTCCGACTGGCTCGGCTTGTACTTGCCGCTTCGGAGTCGGTCTTCCTCTTCGCCGTTGGCATATTTGGTAGCAATCTCCATCATCCGACTCAGGGTCATGTCTTCGGTTCGACCAAACTTCAAACTCAATTCTCTGTTCTTAACACCATCCTTGAAGACGCAGACTGCCTGATGATCAGACACGTTCTCCACGGTATGATGCAAAGTGATCCATCTCTGAATATACTCTCTGAGAGTCTCATTCGTCTTCTGCACACAGACTTGCAGTTCTGTCAATCCAACTGGTCGCTTGCAAGTTCCTTCAAATGTTCTGACGAACACTCGGGACAGATCTTCCCAAGTGTAAATGCTGCTTGGAGGTAACTGATTCAACCATGCTCTGGCAGAACCTTCCAACATGAGGGGCAAATGCTTCATGGCCACCTCGTCATTCCCGCCACCAATCTGAACCGCCACTCGGTAGTCCTCAAGCCAGGTTTCAGGCTTAGACTCACCAGTGAACTTGCTTACTCCAGTTGCCAACCTGAAGTTGGGGGGAATCACCGCGGCTCTGATAGCCCTGCTGAAACATTCTGGACCAGAAACATGCACTCGACTGCTTGTGGGTGCATCTCTGTCGGGGCCGCCCCGATGGGCTTTGTTTCGGTCGACCAAGCCTTGTACGATGATGGATCGCGCGTCGAAGCCTGGTTCCCGAGGGTCGACTGGAGCTCTTCGCCCCACACTGAGTTGACGCCTGTCATCCTGCTGCCGAGGAGCGTAAGACCCACCCCTCGGGGGGGGGGGGAGTGGGCACTCGACGCCTATCATCACGATCATGTCGGTCACCATACTGGTCTCGCCGATTCTCGCGTCCTTTACGCCGCGGAGGCGATCTGGGACTGTGAGCCGACTGAACCGTATTCGCAGCGACGGATCGACTGTGAATTCTGTTGCGTGACTGCGACACGGCTGAATTCTGATCTCCTGCTACCCGGAGCAAATCTCTGATCTGCATCAAGCCTCTGCCAGCTTCCGACTGAGAGGGCTGGATGGACTCTGCTATACGGGCTGCAGCTGCTAAATTCTGAATCGGGGTTCAATATACCTGAGTCGGCGGGAAGAGTTGACGTCGATTGGCGTCGGGAACTCGTTGCCGCGCGCGCTCGTCGAGTGCTCGCTGAAGGTTCTCCAGACGAGCGCGTTCAGCCAAGTTGGCCAAACGTGCCTCCTCCAGGGCGCGAGCCTCGGGGGTTTCTCCCGCGATGGGAGTATACAGGGCATCCATGTTCCTACGGCGAAGTTCTTCCCTTTGCAGGGAATCAAGTGGCTCGGGCTGGTACTCTTCATGAACTTGAGCGGGGTCGCCTCCACCGTCTACTCCGTCCTCACGAGGGAAACCGGGAGGGCTGCGAGGTCCATTGACCATCAAGACCTCCACCGCTGGATCACTGCTATCACACTCGGATGCAGTCTCTACGGAGCCAGTCGACAGATCGAACAGGCCGTAGAGAGATTCGTCGGGCTCGATTGCCGCAACTTGGGTGGTGGCCGCCTGGCGTGCCACCGCGTTCCTTACCCACCGCTGGAGTCTCGACCGACCAGAGCGCTTGCGCTGGCGGGAGACCGGGAGGGTGATCGATAGGGGAGTCGACCGATATGGAGTCGACGGTTGCCGCAGCAGAACGCCGCGGACACACGCGCGAAAATGCGTCGCACCGCGGACGGGGAGCGCATCAACGTCAAGTGGAGCCTCCTGGAGCCAAGCGGAGTCGTCGGCGACGAGGGTGAGAGCGCCGAGACGGATCTCGAGACTCTCGACCAAAGCTCCACCAACAACCATGATGAAAGTAGTCGGAAGACTTGCAACTTCTCCAAAAATCGCTAAGACACCGGCCCCATGGTGGACGCCAACTGTCGTGGTTCTAAGTCTGACAGTAGAGTGGGGGGTATGTATGGAGAGGCAAGGTTCTAGCTATGGAGCAGTTGTACGCACAAGAGATGTACGAGTTCGGGCCCTTTTCGGAGGAAGTAATAGCCCTACGTCTCGGAGCCCGGAGGCGGTCGAGTGGATTATGTGTATATGGATTACAGAGGTGCCAACCCTTTACACTGAGGTGGGGGGTGGCTTATATAGTGCCTGCCAGACCCCTCCGGCCCTCAGTAATGCGGGGTTTAAAGTACATTAAGTCTAGCCGTTACTGGTAACGGCTCACATAAAGTGTCCTAAATACCATAAAGTCTACTTAATTACAGACCGTTACGGTACAGAGTGCTTCTTGACCTTCTGGTGGTCGAGTGAGTCTTCGTGGTCGAGTCCTTCGAGTCAGTCAAGTGAAGTCTCTCTTGGTCGACTGGAAAGTAGTCTCTTCTAAGGGTGTCCTTGGGTAGGGTACTTAGATCAGGTCTATGACCCTACCCTAGGTTCATGACTCCATCATCTATGTCTGGCTATGCATTCCAACTTGTATTGCAAATTCCAATCTAAGCACACTAAAGCGAGTGTTTGCAGTCACACATTTCAGATTTTGTTGAGACTAATATTACCAGTGTGGCAATGCTACTCTGCAAGATTCTTCTTTGGTGCCTAAACTTGTATCTTATCTGTTCAGGTTCGATGGAACCGTACGTAATCAGATCGGCATTGCTAATTCGAAGTAACAGTGATTTCAATAACTTGGGGTTCTCATGAACGTGATCGCCTTGCCTACAAGACAACACGATCTACATTGCTTCAACTGGCGGTGGTCATATCTATGTTTGGGTTAATTAAGTGTAACATCAATGTGGACCTTCACTGTCTAAGAACGTGACATCGAAACTACGAGCTCCTATAAATTGACAGCTGTGTTAAAAGATAGCTGTTGTGTATATTCAAGTCAGATTTTTTTTTTCTTAATTATTAGTTAGAGTTGCTATAACAGGTACAATCTGACTAGTGGCAAAACGGTCACAACGGAACTGATAACCAACGCAAGAACAATATAAGCAGCACCAACCTGCAGCTGGAGGGACTCAGTTCTTTGTTGTTGCTGCTGTACCGATAATTTGTTCCTTGTGAAATCTTGAATATGCACAAAGTGGGTGGAAAATTTTCTCGGTTGTCTCATCTTTTGTCCCCTTTTCTTCAGATTTGATGGAGCTGTAACCTGACCAGCATTTCTCCCACCTATGATAGCTTTGCTTGCTTACAAGACACACACGATAATCTACAGGGCTTCACTTTGCAATGATAATGTCTATGTTTTTCTTCCTCTGATGCTAAACAGTGGTGTGGCTGTTCCATGACTATAAGATTGTCACAATGAAATTAAGGGTTCGTATCAATCAGCACCCATGGTAATGCTAACTGATGTACTCCATATTTATCAAGTGACCTCTCTAGAAACTAGTTAGACCAATTATAACAAGGAAAATCTAACAAGTGGTCAACCCAAGACAAGCACTGAAGCACTATACCGTAAGCAGCATAGAGCTGGAGCCGGCTGCTTATTATTGCTGAGCGCGGTTTCATAGTACTATAATAAGAGTTATTATAACAACAAAACTTATGGTCATTGCGTTGTATATTTGTACGTTTTGTATCATATCGTGCTTGTTGACCTAGGTCCATAGCTGCCCGTCAAAATCCTTTGGATCACATATGACGTCTTCAACCACCGCTCGAAAGGCGATAAGGGAGACAACTATTCTCCTTTTCTCCGCAGCTTGAAAGGCGAGGATGTGGAGCCTCGCCCCCACTATGTTCGCTGCATCTGATCTCAGTTATGCCATTGTGCATAACAGTGGTGAGAGTCCCAACCAGTGGCTGATGGAGAAGACAATCTCACTAGATTCTGGGTACCATTATTTTATCAAAGCTGTAACAGAGAGGTGTTTGCTATTGATGAGAACAGAATCCCTGCCAGGTTCACCTATAGAGAAGCCACTCCTTGAGTATTTCACAATGGACATGGAGACATTGCAGCTTCAGAGGGTTTGTGCGAAACGGTTCAAGCTCAGGCTACCCACGTCAAGCATATATGCCTACTTTTTTCAAACCGGGATATATACCAACTTTCCACCATCGTTGTCACCTCCACGGACAGTATGAAGTGGTAAAATTTCTATTACATCCTTGTTATCTCCTAACCTTTGTAATTATCGCACAGCTTACCTAATTCTTGATTGTTCATTATTGCAATTGATTATTCTTGCTGACATGATTTGTTAATATTTGTTTGCTTGTGTGTGTGTGGGAAAGCTAAGCATGCTTGAGAGCATATTTGTGTTCTGTTATCTTGTTCGTTCCAACTGGCATTTTAATTGAACGAGGTTGGTAAGAAAATAATATCTTGGACACTGTGAGTAGCTTATGCACGAGTCCTGATGGAGCCATAAAAAACACTACATCATGATACTTATTTCTAATGTAACATAGAAGGAATACAAGTTTGGATCCAGTTTACCTTGGATTGTTTCACCTCAAGAAAATTCATTAAAGTCAAGGACAACTCATTTTGTACATTAGTATTCCTTTGATAGATATATAAGTAGGGAGAAAAGTTTCCTTTTAATCATCTTCACATGTATAATATATTAATTTTAAGTCGTGATGTTATTTAGAAATCTGCATAATTTGGTACGGTCAGAAACCAGATTCTGAGTTACTGTTTTAAATACAAAAAATAGCTTATGGTCACAAGCTGTTTTATCCACTGTTTCAAATAGCCCGCTATAGCTCCGCTATAGCACGCTATAGCGTTTACAAAAGGTCTTGCGCTAAGAGATTTTGGTCCAAACAAATGAACAAACATTTTAAATAGCGCGCTATAGCTCCGCTATAGCACGCTATAGCATTTGAAAGAGGTCCGGCGCTAAGATGCTTAGCGCGCTATTTAAAACTTTGACTTTTATCTGAAATCAACCTCAAGGGAGTGCTTATTACTGCACAGGCAACCAAAATTCTTGTTATTTCAGTCAATCTCGACCACTTTTAGATCCTCGTGTCATGGTAGTTCTCCTGAATTTTAAAGCAGATCATATGGGTGAGATGATTGACTTAAACTTTCCCTTGGAGGCACAACAGCCTATTTTTCCGAGAAACCTGAAAAGCAAATGGTTGGTGTGTAAAGTAAAAGCAAGGGAAAATAGTACTTTGTCGTGAAAACATATTCACAATCCTGCTGTTAGCACCACCATCATCATTCTTATTTCTAAGTAAAACAATAGGGAAAGTCGTATGGTCATTTGATTTATCAGCTAAAAAAACAAGCTACTTACTTGAATTAGGAGTTCCTCACGCCAACAGTCAGCTCCCTGGTAAAACGTCACACCAAGACTCTGAAAACTTTGCTGTCCTGAGGTGGTTTCAGGTGCTTGTGCATTAGCAGTTCAACGAGATGAATCTTGTATTTGTTTCCTTTCTGTGAATCCCTTTTGTACTGGGATCGATGGCAGACGGCACCTAGTGTGTTGGTTCTTGCTACCAATACACACCAGTTTCTTTCATTTTTAAAGTTGAATTTTGTTATACTGCTAGTGCTAGGTGCCTACGTAGCATATGAACTCCTGGAACATGAATGTACCAATTCTGCGTGACTCAAGTTTTTCACAAATCGTTTCCTTTATTATGTTGGCGTGCCTCTGTTTGGCTATGTATTCCAACCTGTGTTTCAAATTACAAGGCTAAGCACACTGAACTGAGTGTTTTGCAGTGACACATTTCAAATTCAGCTAAGAGCACTATAGCAATGAGATACTCCCTCCGATCCAAGATAAGCGTTCAAATTTGAGCTAAGAGCACTTATTTTGGATTGGAGGGAGTACTACTACATAAGCGCATATAATTTGTTCGTTTAATAGGTCGTAAGATCTCAAATATGTGTACAAGTTGGACCCAAGTTTCTTCTCTGGTATCTAAACTTCTGTCCTTTTGTTTGTCCAGATTCAAGTGGAGTCGCCAACAGATCAGCTTTTCTGAGTTCAGAGTGGTTGCTGTTTCGATAGCATGGAGTTGTCACCAGATGTGGTCCAGCTTGCTGACAGGCTGATGCATGTCAATCTACAGAATTCCACGTGCATGTCGTCATATGTGAATGTTGTTCTCGTTTTCATGCTACTTCAAAGTACTTGTTGTATGTTTACTGTTTGCATTAATTGTTAGGGGCCAATAGCTCCTGTGCGACGTGTTTGATGTGAATTTGCTTGAGTGCGACGTTGTTCGAGCGAATGGCTGTGGTGCGACACATTTAAGCAGGTAAATAGCCCAGGGCCACATGGGGTGTTAAATGTGGTTAAATTGGTCGTCAACCAAGCCCGTTTATGTTAGGACATGTGGGTCCAACTTAATTGCTCCTCAAAACAGCTGACCGTGCCCTGCCGCCCGACCGTGCCGGACCCGCCACTCTGCCCCCTCCCCCCTTCTTCTCCGGTGGCGGCGGATCTTGCGTTCTCAACGGCGGCGGCGGAGCCCTCATTCTCAACGGCGGCGGAGCCTTCGTCCTCAAAAAATGGTGAGTGAAAACCCTAGTCCCCCTCCCGTTCCTCTCTCGGCCCCGTAGATCTCAGCTCGTTTCCTCTGTTTTCGCTTGTTGAATCGATAGGTTGTGAGGGGAGCCCGTGGGCATACTGAGATGGAGCCCCCAGATTCAACTTCGAATAGGTAATGCTCCTCTCTCTGATCCAATTTTGCATGCAATTAGGGCCTAGTCTGCTCTTTCTCACGGGCTCACACTGTCCGCCACTGACAGAGGGGATGCTGCCGCTCGGACCTTCGAATTGACGGTCAATTTCTTTCCATCAAAGGCAAAATTAGTTGATGGTAGCATTCAGAACATTGAGAGAGACACAATTGTTAAATGGGAGGTTGAGTTTACAAAGATTGATCCACAAGTTCTACAGAACATGGAAGAGAAGGCAGTGAAGAAATGGGTAGAAAAAATTGGGGAGAATGTTGTTTGGGGTCCAGAGCAAGAAGTATCACTGTTGCGGTTTGATGATTGGAAAGGAGAGTATGTGAGAATGGAAGATAGTGAACAGATTGTTGATGAAATCGATCGGCAAAACGGCTGGACAAGCGAACGAGCTAATTTTTTTGCTGAGCTGGTTGATCTGAATATTTTTTCGAAGGTTGGATATGTGCCATCACAATTGGCTGCGCAGATGGTAGATGATGATTGGGCTACACAGAGGCCATTGATTCCCATGTGTACTGAACTTACAGTAATAGCCGAAGAGGGACATGTGACTGGAATTGAAACTGAAACTGCAGCAACTGTTGATTGGAATGTAGTTGAATTAGATGAGCCTACTGATTTGGTCATTGCACCAATGCCTGACATTGAGATGGCCAAACTTTTTGGCATTCCAGTCGATGACAGAGATAAGCAGGAGAGGGGAGAATCTAGTTTGCCTGCTAATGTTGATGAAGATGTAGATGGACAATTGATGGAACAAGCTGCAGATGAAGTAGATGATGCACATGATGATGAGCTGGTGCATGTGTATGACAAAGAAAACCCTGTCATTGAAGTAGGCAAGTTCTTCCCAAGCATGAAGGATTTTAGGATGTGTTTCAAGACTTATGCAGTGAAACATGAGTTTGATGCCAAGACTGTTTGGACTGATAGAAAGAAGTTTTATGCGAGGTGCAGAGGATTTGATGGTAGTGTCAAGCCTTGCAAGTGGTACATATCTGCTAGACTGCAACCTGATGGAAGTACTGTCAGGGTTAACCAAATCACCAATCAACATACTTGTATTACAAGTTCACAGAGAGTATCAACCATGACATCACAACTTTGGGTTGCAGAAAAGATCACCCCAATTTTAGCCAAAACACCAAACACTACCGCCAAGAAACTCAAAGTAGACTTGGAAAAGATGTACCCCATTAAACTGAAATATACCACAGTGTGGAAGGCAAAACAAAGGACAATGGAAAACTTATATGGTGATTGGGCAAATACATTTAGGATGCTTTACAACTTCAAAGCAGAGGTGGAAAAGAGGTCACCTGGTAGTGTTGTGGAGATAGATACAGAGGTATCAGCCAAAGGTGAAGTCAAGTTCTCCAAGTTTTTTATGGCTTTGAAGCCTTGCATAGATGGCTTCAAAGCAGGGTGCCGTCCATATTTGAGCATAGACTCATCATTTTTGACAGGCAAGTGGAATGGTCAGTTGGCAGCATGCAATGCTCTAGATGGACACAACTGGATGTTTCCTATTGTTGTTGGCTTGTTTCAGTCAGAAACAGAGGCTTCATGGACATGGTTCATGATCCAGTTGAAAAGATGCCTAGGGCCAGTGTCACCTTTGGCTATACACACAGATGCATGTAAGGGGCTTGAAAATTCAGTGAAAAATGTTTTCCCACATGCTGAGCAGAGGGAGTGCTTCGGTCATTTATGGATGAATTTGATCAAAAAATTTAGAGGAGAAGAATTTGGGCGCATGTGGCCAGCAGCAAGATCTTACACTAGACAGACACACAAATATCATCTTGATAAGATAATGGCAGCATGTGATGAGTTTGGTCCATGGCTTAACACCTACCATTCTTTGTTATGGTACAGGTCAGCATTCAACACTGCCATCAAGTGTGACCACATCAACAACAATTTGGCAGAGAGTTTCAACAATAAGGTGAAGGAGTTAAAAGATTTGCCTGTGCATGACATGGTTGACCAAATTAGGATCATGCTCATGCGGTTGTGGGAATTGAGAAGAAGGATAGGTGATTGTCTGCAAGGTGATAAGCTTCCAGCAGTGGTACAACAGGTGGTCAATAGGAGCAGAAGTCTTTCACATTTGTTTGTTGAAAAATCTTCACCTTGGGGTGCTGAAGTTAGAGATAACAAAACTGGAAGGAGACATGTTGTTAACACTGAATTGCATGATTGCACTTGCCTCGAGTGGCAACACACTGGTAAACCATGTGAGCATGCCATTCTTTTCTTAGCATCCCAACCGAAGATAAACATGCACCCATATCTGCATGAATATTATTCGGTAGCAAGATTCAAAGCTGCATATGCTACTCCAATTCCAGCACTTACAGATCAGTCTCAGTGGCTTGAAGTGGACATTGAATTTTCCATGTGTCCTCCCTTGATGAAAAGAAAGGCTGGCAGGCCTAAACAGAGTAGATTCAAGGCATGGTTTGAGAAAGGTGGGAGTAGTAAGAAGGGAAAGAAAGATGAAAAGCCAAAAAGGGCCCAAAAAGGTAACAAAAATAGATGCAAGTTGTGCCAGGAACTTGGGCACAGAGTGGGATCTATCAAATGCCGTTACACTCCTGATAAGCCAAAGTATGTTCTTGTTTATTTGTCTGTGTTTTGATTTGGTGCTTTTTTCCAATTAGTATATCTATAACATTTTCTGCACAGGAGGAAGCGAGCAAGTCAGCCCCTTGTTGTTGAACAGTGTTGGCCAACCAAAAAAGCAAGAGTCAATGGTGGTAGAAAGAAGAGAAGTGTGCCTGAGCCTCAGCAGACTGAAGAAAATCCTGCTGCAGTCAACATTCAGACTGAAGAAACTGATGTGGAGGTGCACACCGAAGAAACTGAATTTGAGCGTGTCGAGGTTCAGACTGAAGAAACTGAACCTGAGCGTGTCGAGGTTCAGACTGAAGAAACCCATGTTGAGGTACACACCAAAGAAACTGAAACTGTTGTCAACATTGAGACTGAAGACACTGATCACGAGGGTATTGGCGAGGTCTTGAAAAGACCAGTGAAGAAAACCAAGATGATCAGTGAACTTGTGTGTGTAGTAGAACCAAAAATAAGAAGGGCTAAGGCGAAGAAGGGCACACAACATGGTAGGAAGAAGTAGAACAGAGAATAGTTTGAAAATTTGAGACATGTAATAATATTTGTAACTTGGTGCGTACTGGTAGTCACTATGTATCCCCATATTTCTATTCGAACTTGTTTGTCTAAACCAGCCAAATAAAATTCAAATTTAAATTTAAATTTGGGCTATTGATGTTTTAGTGCTATCTAAAGTACCTGTGACGCCCGGATAATTAAGCAACAGTGAACCTATGCTAATGTGGCCACGTCACAACGATTACTGTTGATAATCTCGCAATGATTCAAAACTTGTTCAAATTCAAATTTGAATTAAAGTTAAACTAGAAAAGTTTTCAAAAGTCAAAACTAAAATGTTCTAAATGTAGCAAGTAATTAATAATAAATATTGGTGGAGAAGACACACTGTTATAAAGTAGTTAGATGCACTATAATAAATAATTAGTGGCAAAACAGTTATTCAAATGCTTTTAAAATAATAACCAATTCCAAAACTATTTTATTTCAGTGCTAAACTGTTTGTGGCAGTAGCATAAATTGTAACACTATTTTAGGTGCCACTTTTGTATTTTATTGAAACTAAGCTAAAACAGAAAAGGAAACTAAAAGAAAACAAAATCAGAAAAATAAATAAAAAGTAAAAGAAACCGAAGAGAGGAAAAGGAACCCCCCTCCCTCACTGGGCCAGATGGCCCAGCTGGCTGGCCCAACTGGGCAAAGGCCCAACCGGCCACCCCATGGCCTATATGGCCTCCCGCCCGAAACCCTAACCCCGTTGCCCACTCACTCCCCCGATTCTCCCCACTCCCTCTCGCGCCGCCGCACACCGAGGACAGAGGCGAGTCGCCTCAGACCCCGAAACCCTAGCCACCCCCCCCACTCGCATCCACTCTCCCCCCTCCCTCCTGATTGGATCGGGAGGATAACGGCGCCAGGCCCCGGCCTGCCCCCGTCCTCCTCGCCGTGGAACGACGCCGCCGCCCGGAGCTTCTACCCCGCCGGCCTGCTCCCCGTCACCCGCTCGTCCCCGACGGCCTCCCCAACCTCCCCCGAGCTCGCTCCCGAGACCCTACGCGTCCCTCCCCGTGAGCTCCTCTCCTCCCTTTCCCCTCTGTCGCCGGCGACGTCCGCACCCAGTCGCCGCGCCTGACGGCGTGCGCCGCGCGCCCCTCGCGCGTCCAGGCCACGCGCCCGACGCCTCGACCTCCTCTACCGCGCGCACGCGCGCTCACCGCGTTCGGGCCGCGCCCTGGCCGCGCGCCGTCGCCCTGTCCCGACGCGTCTCGCCTGGTCAACCGCCCGCACGGGCGCCCCTCCTCCCTGCTCGCCCCCTCCGTGCCGACTGCGCCATGGCCTCGCGCGCCCCGGCCGTCCTCCCTCGCCGTGGCCCGCGTCCCGCTTCGTCTCCCCTCGCCTTGGCCTCGCCTCTCCACGCCGGCCTGCGTGTGGCTTTGGTCGCCGACGCCCGCGGCCGGCCACCACCGCTACCTGCCGGCCTCACCCGCCTGTGCCCCGCCTCCTCTGCACACGGCGCCCGGCCCCGTGGCGCCCCTGTTTCCCCCGCTCCGCCCTGTGCGCCATCGCCGCCGCCGGCAAGCCTGCGCCCCGGCTCGCCGTGCCCCCCCTTCCCCGTTGGCCGCGGACGGGCGCCCGCTGCGCCAGTTCGGGCGGGTGCCCAGCGCCCGCTAACACCGAAACCACTCTGGCCACTAGTGCCAATGACATGGGGGCCCCACGGCCCCAGAACGTTTTATAAAAAAAAGGAATTAAAATTAATAATAATAAAAATAATTAAAGGAATTAATTAAGTTAATTAATCATAATTAGATTAATCAAATTAACTAATTAGTCTAATTAAACTGTGATTAGTTTAGCTAAAACCTGATTAGCCTAAACAGGGTATGACAGGTGGGCCCCGCTGGACCCACACGTCAGTTTGACCAGTCAACGCCCCTGTTGACTGCTGACGTCATGCTGACGTCATGATGACGTCAGCAAACACTGTTTTGGATAAGGTTGGATTTAAATGAATAAATAAAACAGAAAATGATTTAAATCTTTAGAAAATCATATCTTTTAATCCGTAACTCGGATGAAAATACTTTCTACATGAAAGTTGCTCAGAACGACGAGACGAACCTGGATACGCAGCCCGTTCGTCCACCACACACCTCTAACATACCAAACACGCAACTTTCCCCCTCCGGTTCATCTGTCCGAAAACGCGAAACACCGGGAATACTTTCCCGGATGTTTCCCCCCTTCGTCGGTATCACCTACTACCGCGATTGGGCACACCTAGCATCGTTACTTGTCATGTCATGCATCGATATGCATTTGTTTGCATTGTATTCATTGTTTCTTCCCCCTCTTCTCTCCGGTAGACTACGAGACCGACGCTGCTGCTGCCCAGTTCGACTACGGAGTTGACGACCCCTCTCTCTTGCCAGAGCAACCAGGCAAGCCCCCCCCCCCCTTGATCACCAGATAAAGCCTATTCTACTCTATACTGCTTGCACTAGAGTAGTGTAGCATGTTACTGCCTTCCGATATTCCTATCCTGATGCATAGCCTGTCCTTGCTACTACTGTTGTTACCATTACCTGCTATCCTACTGCTTAGTACAAGATGCTAGTGTTCCATCAGTGGCCCTACACTTTTGTCCGTCTGCCATGCTATACTACTGGGCCGTGATCACTTCGGGAGGTGATCACGGGCATATACGATATACTTTACACAGTTACATTACCTGTGATATTGTTCGGAGATGGGGGCTGAAGGGGCAGGTGGCTCCATCCCGGTAGAGGTGGGCCTGGGTTCCCGACGGCCCCCGACTGTTACTTTGTGGCGGAGCGGCAGGGCAGGTTGAGACCACCTAGGAGACAGGTGGACCTGGCCCTGTTCGGCATTCGCGGATACTTAACACGCTTAACGAGATCTTGGTATTTGATCTGAGTCTGGCTACGAGCCTATACGCACTAACCATCTACGCGGGAGTAGTTATGGGTATCCCGACGTCGTGGTATCAGCCGAAGCACTTCGTGACGTCAGCGACTGAGCGGCGCGCGCCGGGTTGGACTGCGTTAACGCAACTTCCTTTGTAATGGAGGTTGCTAGGTCTGCTCACCGGCCGCGTACGCAACGTGCAGGTGTGCTCAGGGCGATGGGCCCAGACCCCTGCGCGCTTAGGTTTAGACCGGCGTGTTGGCCTCTCCGTTGAGCCTAGGTGGGGCTGCGACGTGTTGATCTTCCGAGGCCGGGCATGACCCAGGAAAGTGTGTCCGGCCAAATGGGATCGAGCGTGTTGGGTTATGTGGTGCATCCCTGCAGGGAAGTTAATCTATTCAAATAGCCGTGATCTTCGGTAACAGGACGACTTGGAGTTGTACCTTGACCTTATGACAACTAGAACCGGATACTTAATAAAACACACCCTTCCAAGTTCCACAGACAACCCGGTGATCGCTTTTCTACAGGGCAACGAGGGGAGGATCGCCGGGTAGGATTATGCTACTGGAGATGCTACTTGGAGATGCTACTTGGAGATGCTACTTGGAGGACTTCAATCTACTCTCTCCTACATGCTGCAAGACGGAGGCTGCCAGAAGCGTAGTCTTCGACAGGATTAGCTATCCCCCTCTTATTCTGGCATTCTGCAGTTCAGTCCACTGATATGGCCCTTTACACATATACGCATGCATATGTAGTGTAGCTCCTTGCTTGCGAGTACTTTGGATGAGTACTCACGGTTGCTTTTCTCCCTCCTTTCCCTCTTTCCCTTCTACCTGGTTGTCGCAACCAGATGCTGGAGCCCTGGAGCCAGACGCCACCGTCGACGACAACTACTACCCCGGAGGTGCCTACTACTACGTGCAGCCCGCTGACGACGACCAAGAGTAGTTTAGGAGGATCCCAGGCAGGAGGCCTACGCCTCTTTCGATCTGTATCCCAGTTTGTGCTAGCCTTCTTAAGGCAAACTTGTTTAACTTATGTCTGTACTCAGATATTGTTGCTTCCGCTGACTTGTCTATGATCGAGCACTTGTATTCGAGCCCTCGAGGCCCCTGGCTTGTATTATGATGCTTGTATGACTTATTTATGTTTTAGAGTTGTGTTGTGATATCTTCCCGTGAGTCCCTGATCTTGATCGTACACATTTGCGTGCATGATTAGTGTACAATTGAATCGGGGGCGTCACAAGTTGGTATCAGAGCCGACTGCCTGTAGGAATCCCCCTCCCAACTCCTTGGCTGAAGTCGAGTCTAGACATTGCAAAACTTTTACTAACATGGCTGTGTGTCTTATGGGCACACGTCGCCATTGGGTGGTAGTAGGATCTTTTACTCCTCGACCTTTGCTCTGGGACTCTGATCTCTCCTCTATTCGGGTTAAATGAAGTTTACTAAATCTAACAATAGGATCTCGTTATCACTTTCACCCGGAGAGCCCCTTGTTACTGATGATCGTCTGCTGCACCAGAAGACCCTGAAGATACTCTCCGCTGTTAACCCGAGAACTTGTGTTCATCGCGTTTGCAATTCCCCTTCCACCGCAAACCCTTATGGATAACTACTTGCAGTTGTTATTCTTACATTCATCCCCAGTTGGTCTTGTTATTACAAGATAACCTGAAAATCTCGTCGTTGTTTCGATAATCCTTTGCGCTTACTGCCTTGTTGTTCTTTGTCACCTGAATACCCCTACGGTGAATTATTGCACTTATCGAGTATCCGCTCATCCCCAGTTGTTCATGAGTTTGACCAAAAGTCTTCAAAATACTATTCGATCTTCCGAAAATCCTCTGGAGCCTTTGGATCTTGAAATTCTTGCTTGCTCGCATTATGGTTAATCCCAAAGGTCTCGTAGTCTTATTGACATTCCTTGTCATTATCATTTTGGGTCTATTGGCTCAATATGTTTGCGAATACGCACAATCATCATTGATCCTTATAAATTACCTTTCCGGCTGAGCTGCCATTCGTTTAACTGGAATTGGTTCTCGACCAGTCCAATTGTCGTTGATTGTATCCCTAATTCTATTCAGCTTATCCATTCTTGATCAGAGCATTTGCTCCTGATCCCTTGAATTGAAAATCATAATTACTTTGCTAATTAAGCGTTGATCTATTCAGGTGTTCTATAAACCGATGCATTTGCAATCTTTCTTCCTCTGATTGGGTATCGATACTCATATCAGCCCCATTGTGGATCGCCATATCCACTGTTGGATTATTATCCGACAGTGTCCTTCACATTTGATCACTTTGTGAGTTCTTCCCCTGATACCTAATGCCTTTGTTAAGTTGTATCCTCCGCTTGGCCAACCATACTCTGCTTTCGGGCTTGTGTTATTTACTCTTGAAACTTGTGGTATATGTTTCTAATAAGCCACTAAGGGTTGAACATATGCCTTCTCTAAACCGTGTGAACCCGAAAGTTTTCACGAGTCATACTTATCTGGTATTGCACCAGGTAAAACTTTCAACAACTAATGTCATCTTTGAAATACGAGAGGTGAATGGAAGATTATGCATTGAGGAAGTGGGAGTCGACCTTGAACTTTGAGTTCATGCCCATGGACGCGATGTATATCCTATCATGGAAGCTTCTTGTAATAATAACTATTTCCTTGATAGCTAACATATGGTATCTGTGAATTGATCCCTTGCAACCGTGGTTCCGACCATGATTGTTCTTCTTTGATCTCATTTCTCGGACAAGTTAAAAAATTGTCTTCTATGGATCAATACACCAGACCAACCTTTACTTTGATCTTGTGTCGAGTATTACCCCCTGGTATCTCGAGATTATCATGGAACTGCATAACTTTTTATGAGTTCTTCATCAAGTGCTACCTTCCCACTGATTCCAATTTTTCACGGGCTCTGAGTTATTGAACACTCAAAGACACCGATAACTGAACCGAGTCCGCTCTACGGTTCAACAACTCTTCAGTAAGTTTCTATAAGTACGAGTTTGTACCCGATCACGCCATTCCTAGCCTGTTTGGCTATATCATTATCGTGACGATTCTAACTGTGCTACCTGGTCCTTCTTCCCGGAGCACAAATTTTTTGACGATGAGCTAAGCTTACGTCGATCTTCCTCGTCATATCAGTTCGCCTTGAACAACAAGCTTGATTTCAAGTTTGTGTCCTACCCATGGTTTCAATAACCTTTTGCTTCATCATTCCTTTGACTTGATGTCATCGCCAATTGATTACATCTTCATGAAATCTCTCGACAAATGTGTCGTGATGATCATCAACATTCTGAGCTCATCCAGGATATCAATTGAATTCATGATGAGAAATACCATCCTTGCCCTCGATGAATTGTATTATCATCGACCACTTTATTGCCTTCCCACCAACACAAGCTTGTTCATGTTTGGTGTTATACCTTGAGTTCCTTGCTATCCAGCAATTGTTCTTCCTTACCTTGGAGTATTACCATCCTTTATGTCAAGGTTGTCGTGGGAATTTCACCACCTCTTAAGAATTCTTGGTATGATGATACTTCTCACCATCACCATTCTTTCTTGATCCTCGTGTTGATTCCAACCGGGGTACAAACAAGTGAACGGTGCTGTTTGGATTCTGCACTTCTAGCAACCCTATTGCTTTGAAGTTAATGGTCGGCCGTTCATTCTTAGACTATTGATTATTGAATCACCACTCTGACATTGGTCGTGCAACCCGGCCCATATTTCGGGTGCACCTTTCAACCAATGTTTAATTGTGTATGTTTTCCTCGAGCATACATCATTATACCATTTGATCTGACAAATGTTATCTCCTTGTTCACATAATTGTGGGAATCCATCTTTTGTTAATCTCGATGAATTGCCGCTGATTCCATCAGCCACCTCCTCATCCTCTCGTTGGTTTACTGATGAACTCTTGTTTCGGAACTCACTTCCATAGTTCATTTCTCGAGAACTTTACAATGTCATCTCGTCAATTTGTATTACACCTTTTTCTCTTAGGCATCCTGAGTCTGAGGTATTTTGACACCAATTGGATCTGAATCTCGGTCAGATATGATGGTTGGGACAACTTTCCAGGAGTTATGTTGTTTGTCCTTTGATGACCCGGTAACATGATGTCATGCCTCGCACCCCCCCCTGGCTGGAGGACCTATCATTATAGATTCCTTTTCAGCAAGGTTATCCATTCATCCATGAGGAAATTGTAAGACTTATTCTACAAGTTATTCCTGATGGATCCTTCATGTTTCCAAAGTCTGATCTTCACCTGAAGACCATGTCAATGCTATCTCGAAGCATGTCAATGGTACTCCGATTTGCAACAGGAATATTTGAAGCACGATGCTAGATTTTATTTATCATTTATCCTAACACCGTGGTATGGGTAATATCATGAGATTCTTCCCCCCCCCCCCCCTTAACTAAATGGTTTTCTACTTTATATCCTGTCATGGATATCTTGCTCTGCTTGTCCTTGGGAAGGATATACCCTTGAAATATGTGTTTAAACATATTTTCCTTTCCATTGTTCTGTTTAATCTGATGATCATATTTTCCTTCCATTGGTTTGTTTAAACCTTTTCTATGATCTATATGATATAAGCAGTAATAATCCACTGCTTGTGCAAACACCTCGATGTACAACTTTGTCAGTAAGACCCTATTTCTAGTGTTGATGACATTTCGGTAGCCACCGACGGACGGGAACTTTGCCTATTGGTCCGCCTCGTTCAACGAGCAGGAAAATGGTTCTCTTCGTCCCTCGCCCTTGGTATCGACGTTGTTGCCGACTTAATCGACAGGCTACCCTCTAACGTGCCTTGCTTGCATGATCGCGCAAGACGTCTCCGCCCTTCCTACTTTTAACCCACATGGTGGGCCCATAACCCACAGTTCCACCAGGATCGAAACCTGACTCTCCTGTACACCCTCATGTTTCAAAAGTTATTCCTCGCGCGTGGACTCGTATGAAATTCATGAGCCACCTACCGATGAGATCATCAATTCCGGTATCAGACGCAATACTTATTCTCGTTGCTCTGAACCCCTTTCACCTTCTAATTAGGCATCAAACGCTTGCCCATCCGTTTGAAACTTCTCATGGTACCTTCTTACTTTACTCTCGATATTTTCTTAAGTACAATTCGAGAGTTACTTCCGACCCCATTCCCTGAGTTATGTACCAGATAGTCAACCTGGTAAGGCCCGCCCTTCCCGAGTCTTTCCCCCATATCCTTTTCGTAAGTACGATGAAGATCCCGAAGAAAGGATGACGACTTCATCATTTTGACCTGAAGCAGAAGTATGAAGGCATCAATATATTGGATTAACCTCTTCGAGAAGAGCAACCAAGGCCGAGAAGATCCGTTAGAATTTCATAACTAGACCTTTCCCCCCTTCTCTACCTCTTAAATCTCGGGACGAGATTTCTTGTAGTGGAGGAGAATTGTGACGCCCGGATAATTAAGCAACAGTGAACCTATGCTAATGTGGCCACGTCACAACGATTACTGTTGATAATCTCGCAATGATTCAAAACTCGTTCAAATTCAAATTTGAATTAAAGTTAAACTAGAAAAGTTTTCAAAAGTCAAAACTAAAATGTTCTAAATGTAGCAAGTAATTAATAATAAATATTGGTGGAGAAGACACACTGTTATAAAGTAGTTAGATGCACTATAATAAATAATTAGTGGCAAAACAGTTATTCAAATGCTTTTAAAATAATAACCAATTCCAAAACTATTTTATTTCAGTGCTAAACTGTTTGTCGCAGTAGCATAAATTGTAACACTATTTTAGGTGCCACTTTTGTATTTTATTGAAACTAAGCTAAAACAGAAAAGGAAACTAAAAGAAAACAAAATCAGAAAAATAAATAAAAAGTAAAAGAAACCGAAGAGAGGAAAAGGAACCCCCCTCCCTCACTGGGCCAGATGGCCCAGCTGGCTGGCCCAACTGGGCAAAGGCCCAACTGGCCACCCCATGGCCTATATGGCCTCCCACCCGAAACCCTAACCCCGTTGCCCACTCACTCCCCCGATTCTCCCCACTCCCTCTCGCGCCGCCGCACACCGAGGACAGAGGTGAGTCGCCTCAGACCCCAAAACCCTAGCCACCCCCCCACTCGCATCCACTCTCCCCCCTCCCTCCCGATTGGATCGGGAGGATAACGGCGCCGCGCCCCGGCCTGCCCCCGTCCTCCTCGCCGTGGAACGACGCCGCCGCCCGGAGCTTCTACCCCGCCGGCCTGCTCCCCGTCGCCCGCTCGTCCCCGACGGCCTCCCCAACCTCCCCCGAGCTCGCTCCCGAGACCCTACGCGTCCCTTCCCGTGAGCTCCTCTCCTCCCTTTCCCCTCTGTCGCCGGCGACGTCCGCACCCAGTCGCCGCGCCCGACGGCGTGCGCCGCGCGCCCCTCGCGCGTCCAGGCCACGCCCCCGACGCCTCGACCTCCTCTACCGCGCGCACGCGCGCTCACCGCGTTCGGGCTGCGCCCTGGCCGCGCGCCATCACCCCGTCCCGACGCGTCTCGCCTGGTCAACCGCCCGCACGGGCGCCCCTCCTCCCTGCTCGCCCCCCCTCCGTGCCGACTGCGCCATGGCCTCGCGCGCCCCGGCCGTCCTCCCTCGCCGTGGCCCGCGTCCCGCTTCGTCTCCCCTCGCCTTGGCCTCGCCTCTCCACGCCGGCCTGCGCGTGGCTTTGGTCGCCGACGCCCGCGGCCGGCCACCACCGCTACCTGCCGGCCTCACCCGCCTGTGCCCCGCCTCCTCTGCACACGGCGCCCGGCCCCGTGGCGCCCCTGTTTCCCCCGCTCCGCCCTGTGCGCCGTCCCCGCCGCCGGCAAGCCTGCGCCCCGGCACGCCGTGCCCCCCCTTCCCCGTTGGCCGCGGACGGGCGCCCGCTGCGCCAGTTCGGGCGGGTGCCCAGCGCCCGCTAACACCGAAACCACTCTGGCCACTAGTGCCAATGACATGGGGACCCCACGGCCCCAGAACGTTTTATAAAAAAAAGGAATTAAAATTAATAATAATAAAAATAATTAATTAATTAATTAATTAATTAATTAAGGAATTAATTAAGTTAATTAATCATAATTAGATTAATCAAATTAACTAATTAGTCTAATTAAACTGTGATTAGTTTAGCTAAAACCTGATTAGCCTAAACAGGGTATGACAGGTGGGCCCCGCTGGACCCACACGTCAGTTTGACCAGTCAACGCCCCTGTTGACTGCTGACGTCATGCTGACGTCATGATGACGTCAGCAAACACTGTTTTGGATAAGGTTGGATTTAAATGAATAAATAAAATCAGAAAATGATTTAAATCTTTAGAAAATCATATCTTTTAATCCGTAACTCGGATGAAAATACTTTCTACATGAAAGTTGCTCAGAACGACGAGACAAACCCGGATACGCAGCCCGTTCGTCCACCACACACCTCTAACATACCAAACACGCAACTTTCCCCCTCTGGTTCATCTGTCCGAAAACGCGAAACACCGGGAATACTTTCCCGGATGTTTCCCCCCTTCGTCGGTATCACCTACTACCGCGATTGGGCACACCTAGCATCGTTACTTGTCATGTCATGCATCGATATGCATTTGTTTGCATTGTATTCATTGTTTCTTCCCCCTCTTCTCTCCGGTAGACTACGAGACCGACGCTGCTGCTGCCCAGTTCGACTACGGAGTTGACGACCCCTCTCTCTTGCCAGAGCAACCAGGCAAGCCCCCCCCCCTTGATCACCAGATATCGCCTATTCTACTCTATACTGCTTCCACTAGAGTAGTGTAGCATGTTACTGCTTTCCGATATTCCTATCCTGATGCATAGCCTGTCTTTGCTACTACTGTTGTTACCATTACCTGCTATCCTACTGCTTAGTATAGGATGCTAGTGTTCCATCAGTGGCCCTACACTCTTGTCCGTCTGCCATGCTATACTACTGGGCCGTGATCACTTCGGGAGGTGATCACGGGCATATACGATATACTTTACACAGTTACATTACCTGTGATACTGTTCGGAGATGGGGGCTGAAGGGGCAGGTGGCTCCATCCCGGTAGAGGTGGGCCTGGGTTCCCGACGGCCCCCGACTGTTACTTTGTGGCGGAGCGGCAGGGCAGGTTGAGACCACCTAGGAGACAGGTGGACCTGGCCCTGTTCGGCATTCGCGGATACTTAACACGCTTAACGAGATCTTGGTATTTGATCTGAGTCTGGCTACGAGCCTATACGCACTAACCATCTACGCGGGAGTAGTTATGGGTATCCCGACGTCGTGGTATCAGCCGAAGCACTTCGTGACGTCAGCGACTGAGCGGCGCGCGCCGGGTTGGACTGCGTTAACGCAACTTCCTTTGTAATGGAGGTTGCTAGGTCTGCTCACCGGCCGCGTACGCAACGTGCTGGTGTGCTCAGGGCGATGGGCCCAGACCCCTGCGCGCTTAGGTTTAGACCGGCGTGCTGGCCTCTCCGTTGAGCCTAGGTGGGGCTGCGACGTGTCGATCTTCCGAGGCCGGGCATGACCCAGGAAAGTGTGTCCGGCCAAATGGGATCGAGCGTGTTGGGTTATGTGGTGCACCCCTGCAGGGAAGTTAATCTATTCGAATAGCCGTGATCTTCGGTAACAGGACGACTTGGAGTTGTACCTTGACCTTATGACAACTAGAACCGGATACTTAATAAAACACACCCTTCCAAGTTCCACAGACAACCCGGTGATCGCTTTTCTACAGGGCAACGAGGGGAGGATCGCCGGGTAGGATTATGCTACTGGAGATGCTACTTGGAGATGCTACTTGGAGATGCTACTTGGAGGACTTCAGTCTACTCTCTCCTACATGCTGCAAGACGGAGGCTGCCAGAAGCGTAGTCTTCGACAGGATTAGCTATCCCCCTCTTATTCTGGCATTCTGCAGTTCAGTCCACTGATATGGCCCTTTACACATATACCCATGCATATGTAGTGTAGCTCCTTGCTTGCGAGTACTTTGGATGAGTACTCACGGTTGCTTTTCTCCCTCCTTTCCCTCTTTCCCTTCTACCTGGTTGTCGCAACCAGATGCTGGAGCCCTGGAGCCAGACGCCACCGTCGACGACGACTACTACCCCGGAGGTGCCTACTACTACGTGCAGCCCGCTGACGACGACCAGGAGTAGTTTAGGAGGATCCCAGGCAGGAGGCCTACGCCTCTTTCGATCTGTATCCCAGTTTGTGCTAGCCTTCTTAAGGCAAACTTGTTTAACTTATGTCTGTACTCAGATATTGTTGCTTCCGCTGACTTGTCTATGATCGAGCACTTGTATTCGAGCCCTCGAGGCCCCTGGCTTGTATTATGATGCTTGTATGACTTATTTATGTTTTAGAGTTGTGTTGTGATATCTTCCCGTGAGTCCCTGATCTTGATCGTACACATTTGCGTGCATGATTAGTGTACGATTGAATCGGGGGCGTCACAGTACCTCAACTGAAATATGTTTGCTTGCTGATCATTCCGAGCCCTTTTGGTAAGTTGAACTCATAGTCATGAAAAGTGTGTTTCAAATGACCTCCAAAGGTAGGGTAAACGGCCTCATATTTAACCAAGTTTTTTTGGCACCTTGTCTAAACCAGCCAAATAATTTTTCTACACATCTATTCTACCTATATAGTGTAAATCTAAAGTCTCACTATTTATTGAATTAATTTTCTATTTTTTCTTTTCTTTTTGAAAAAACAAGGTTTAATAGAAAATTATATATAAAACAAGTTTAAAACATGAAAATGAGAAAAGTAAGTTCAGATCTTTCTTAGTCAATCCAAAATGAAGTTTTGGTGAGGTTTTCACACTTTTCATTTTCAAAACTCCACCTACTCTCGGGTGCCCACTACTCTCTCCCTTCAACTCCTTACTACATTGTTTGAGGAATAACAATTTTGTGAAGGATTTTTCGTAAAAATGTATGTAAACCATATTTATATTTTTTTCTCGTTACTATACGACATAATAAGACTATGTGCGCAAGTTTTATATTTTTTGATTTTTTTTGAATTAGTTATGCTCAACCCTAATCAGTCAAAACCTCTCAAAACCCCTCAAAACCCCTCTCAAAACCCCTCAAAACCCCGCACACTACCTGGTCGTCGATCGTTGTGCGTGGACGGTTGAGATCAGGCGCTAGGGTTAGCTACAGTGTGCAGCGATCCGCATGAGACGTGCTGATTGGTTGACGCGGTGGGGTTTGGATCAGCCTCTCTCGTTGGAGCATCAGGACCGTTCATTTGAATCCAACGGCAAGAGTTGACGCGGTGCATGGACCAAGCCTACGGAGTGCCCTTTCCATCGTTGCATGCATGCCCGTGCCTACCCGCAGCATGCATGCCCACCCGCAGGACTGCGCCCGTGCGTTGCATGCATGCCTCGACGTAGCCCTGCTCCGCCACCCCTATCAACGCAGTAACTTGTCGCATGCCTACCATTAGAACCGATGCAGCGTCGCATCAAAGCATGCACCCGACCACAATGCAGCAGCCCGATGAAGACAACCAAAAAGCCAACGCTGCATGGCGTGGTGTGCACGCTGTGCATGGCGTGCTCCTCTTTGACGACGCAATACTGGCATGGTATCGATGGGGCCCGTATCGATGTGGGTATCGATGCAGTTCAAATGGCGTGCTGCCCGTTACAAGATGGGCAAAAGAAGGCGTACATTATTGTCACGTCTCCCATCGACCGAACCTTGCCCTCTAGCCAGGCCCTAGCAAGATGAGCAAATTAATGGGCAACGGCATGCATGCACGGGCGGCACACGCAGAGAACCCGGGGAAGGCATGTCCCCTTGACCCACGACGGCACAGACGCGTGCGTGAGCCCGTCCCCCTTGACCCACGACCGGTGGCACAGAAGTGTAGCAGTCCGTTTCCCACGGTCATGCTCGTGTACATGCTTTCATGGGGCGCCACCAAACGTCGCCCGCCCATTAATTCTAGGGTTTCGACGGGGTGAAACGACGTCGCACTTGGGCTATTTAAGCCGGGCACTATCGTCCTCTCCCTCCTCATCCATCATACCCCATCCTCTGCCTCCTCTGCCCTTCTTCTTCATTCTTCTCCATCAAACCCGACCGAGCACTCGAGCCACCCCGCCACCATGCAGTACACCGCCCCCACCTACCGCTTCCCCCCAACCGTGCCGGAAAGGCTCTACCCGGCCGGAGTGTATGTAGAGAGAACCCTTAGGGTTTGGGCGATCTCGAGATGGAGGGGCGCAAGGGAGTTAATGGAGTTCTTCCTTGCGGCCGGCTTCCGCCACCTCCCCCGCGGCTCTCCTCGGATGTACCATGTTGAGGAGGTCAACCACAACGGCGTTGTGGTTGGGCTCCTCGCCACGTTCACTAACCCTTTTGATGCTTTCCATCTCCTCGGGTGAGCGTATTGGGTTGGTTGTGAGTTCATAGCTTTCACCACCTACAATATCTTCACTGACTTCCAGAGCATCTTCCCCAACAACGGCGTTATGCACACGCTCCCGTACCCCATCAACAACGGGGAGGAGTGAAGGACGGCGCCCGGAGGAGCGAGGTGGCGTTGTTCCCCGGGAGAAGGAGAAGAAGAGCCCGAAGAAGAACCCGCGTTTGGTGCCCCCCGATCTATCTAGCTTATCGTATTAGTTTTTTTAAGTTGTATTAGTATTTTAAGTTGTAAGGCTATCATGGAGTTGTAAGGTTATCATGGAACTATGTGTTGCAATAGTTATGCTACTATATATATTGTGTGTTTCGTGCTATTATTTGAAGATTGCTATGGGTTGTTCTTGCTTATTATTTGTGTATTGCTATGGGTTGCTACGAGCCCGGGTTGCTACACCTCAATCTCACCACACACACACCATCTTCAAAATATTGGCCAAACCATGGACATGCAACTAGGAGCCCCATGCAAACCCACTATGGACATGCCACTAGGAAATGCAAACTAATTTACTTCATGCAACTCATTTAGTTCATGGAACCGTAGACATGCATAAAAACAATTAACATTTGGTTTTATTGCATCAAAAAATGATCCATCACAAAATTTAGTGCAAGAAAAAGGCCAAAGTAAAAATAAGTAACATTTTATTTGCCGAAGTTAGAGGTGGGCTGGTGCCGCTACGCGGGTGGGCTGGTGCCCCTACGCGGGCGGGCTGGTCTCTATTTTGGGCATGGTTATTTTCTCAGGGTCCATTTTCTCACGGCCCAACATCTATTCGGCAGCCCAGTTTTGTTTTTTTACTAGAAACTGAATTTGGGTGTGTACTCTGTTAACTGAAGAACAAAAACAGAGGAAACAGAGCATCAACACTGAATATGGCCCCTGAGAATATCATTACAATAATTCAAGCAAGTTTTGCTTCACACGAATTCAAGTTCATCTAACAAATGATCCCTGGCTAACTCAAACTACTGGGCACCCCTGAAACTAGCTGACTAACTAACTGAAACTATAACAAATTCTAGCGATTGATGAACATCAAGTAAAATAAACCCATAGCAATGACACAACCATAAAATGCTCCCGCCATCATATTTGCTTGTTGCTTCAAATCGATCAGATGCTTTAGTTGCTTGCCGATTTTCTTCAATTCACACTTCAGTTCTGCACTGTGCATCATCGGATCGGCTCTGTCCGCCAAATTGGGGGCTTGTTCCACGGCAAGCCGCCCCCCAAAATTGAGCTCTTGGGTTGGGGTTGATCCCTCCAATTTCAACCTTTCAACATATTCATCGAGCCACTCAAAATGCCCACATTTCTTCAGAACCTGAAAACAGGGGGCCGGCGGCGCATGAATCCTAGATCCACCACCCAGATCCACCGCCCTAATTCGAGGGAAAAAGAAAGAAATCGGGAGAAATTAGACCATAGAATTGGTCAAGAACACAGATCTAACCTGCCCCGGCTGTGGCTTGCTCAAACATTTCACAAACTCGCGCCCACGGTTGCCATTTTCTTCCCTCACACAAGTCAAACGCTTGAGAGGCTCCATGCGTGGGCAATCGGGGCATCTTGTCAACGGCAGTGGACCATACTGCGTCCATGGTTGGCAGGTGGCTGAAGTCGAGCTAGACATCACTCGCCGGCGGCGCGCTTCGTTGCCGGAGTAGAGGAAGAAGAAGGTGGGAAAGGAAAGGGGCAGGGTAAGCAATGGAGGGGGGCGGGCTGGCTCGGGTCGGGCCACGCTGATGAGCACGGGCATGCTTGTGTGGATACGTTGTGGGTCCCACCCGCATGCGAGTAACTGGTGGGTCCCGCGTGTCATAACTCAAATCGCTAACCCTCGTGTTTTTCATTTCACGGTTAAACAGAGCCATGTCGCATTGGAGCTATTTACACGCTCAAGTGTGTCGCATCACAGCCATTCACTCGAACAACGTCGCACTCAAGCAAATTCACATCAAAAACGTCGCACAGGAGCTATTGGCCCAATTGTTAGGGGCTTGGGGGCGAGGACAGGGCAGCTCAATCTCTTGTCAACCCAAAAGTGATTATGTGTATATGTGTGTTTGGTTCGGTTCTTGTGGTGTTGATTTGAGCTTGGGAATGTGAGCTGGAGATTCTTGGGATCTTGGTCTGGGCTTCTTTCTATTTTCACCTGGAGAAGATCACCGTGGAGCAAAACAAAAGGAGCCACAGACAATGAAATTAACACGTTCAGTCAGTCAACAATTGTGGGGAAAACGAGATTTTTGTTTTCAAGTACATTTCGACTCAATCAGTCTATCAATGCATTCATGTACATTTGCAGGTCATATCCTTCTTTTAAACACATTTTTAGCCAAAGGTCAAAACTTGGATTCTGGCAAGGCAATGTTTTTCCTTTTATTCCTTTTTGATGAAATGGCAAGGCACTGTTTGACCAAAGGATGTCAATCGTGTTTGCAGGCCTAAGCGCAGCAAGAAAACATCATTGCCAACCAGAACGTATTCAGAACAGAGGACAGGCCGGCGTGTGCAGAGCACTTCCCCTGAATGCCCAACCAGGAGAAATACAAATGTGACTACTGAAAATGAATGGAAGACTCAATGACAGGAGCAGGTCCTGCGATTAGCTTCGGCCAATCTGGTAAGCTCCTCATACCATAGCATGCTATGTAGCCCCTGATTCCTAGCAATCAAATCAGATACTTTGGTGAACGATGCTACAAACCCCTAATAGTTGCAGCAACATTTATTGAACACAGAAAATGGAAAACGAAGACATCAAAAGAATCTAACTACATACCTTCTGCATGGACCTTTTCAAGTATCGAATTTAATTGTTTTCTTTGGAATGTGCTCAATCTTCTGCCAGTTTGGATCACCAGTCGTTACACAAGATTGTGTGAACTCGTCACTGCAGTACCTGACTTCAATCTCCTCAAGAGACTTGGGCAGTTTTGGAAGCGATCGTATATTCTTGCATGACTGTATATCCAGTTGTTTGAGCGATCTGAGGTGCTCCATGTTGCCTGGTAAGGCATCCCAGTTGCAGTCAGAAAGAAATAGCGACTCAAGATGAATGAAAGCCCCAAGGTCAGGAGCAGGTCCCAGCTGGGTCCATCTTCTGAATGTAAGTTCTTGCAAGTTCTTTGGCCTGCCGTTATGCTTACCCGTCATCCAATTTGGTATCCTCTTACCACGGTAACCCCTGATTTCTAATCTTTCAAGATACTTTGATGGACAAAGACCCTCAAGCACCTCTGCTTGAACTTCTGGACTGCAGTTCTTATCATCCCAGACCAGTACCAGTTCTGTGAGTTTTTCCTTGCCAGCAAGACTTACTTCAACAGCCTCCTCCTTGCTCTCAACATTCTCAAGACCGTGGATCTGCAGCTTGCCTTGAAGCTTGTTTAGGTATTTCAGCTGGTGAGACTCGTACCCCTGCTTCTTACTTATTGTGAAGAATGGTAACATTTGGAGCCATGTCAGCCTGCCCCAACGTTCGGAAAATCAAGATCTGCCTTGCTGATTACACGGCGCAGGTTGACAAGGTTCATCATATCTTCACCTCTAGAAAAAGCCAAAAATTTGCAATGACCAAAATCTACCACCTGCATGTGGTAAAGCTTGGTAAAAGCACCTGGTAAAGTTAGCTTGTGAAGTACTGGAACCATGAAACCAAAATAACGCAGATGCTTCGACTGACCAATAGAATCCGGGAATGAGAATGAAAAACCAAATCCACTCCTCTCACGTGCTACTCTCAAATTCAGTACCCGCAATTTCCGCAGCCCTGTCAACATAGTGAACATACTCGCTAAGAATTCAGACTCATCTGATTTAAGCCATATGATGTCATTGATAATGAGAGTGCGTAAATGTTTCAATCCAGACATCTTCTCAGTAAGCATCTCTCTATTATAACTCCCAACAAAAAGGTAGCGAACATCTTGAGGAACTTCTCCTGTGAAGCCTTTCTCAATCCTGAAGCAATCTCTTCCAGAAACGTCCTCCGCTAAATCACAAAGCAGATCATGAATGGTAAAGTAATCAACCACACCATCATGTCCAAGAATATTTTCTTGTTTCCCTCCTAGTTGCAGAAATGAGGCCGACACCAATTCATCAAAGTAATCCCGAGCAACATCTTCCATTTCCTCTTCAGCTCTACTAGTCTTTATAAACCCTTCTGCCACCCACAACTTAACTAACTCATCACGTGTCAACTGATGCCGTCTTGGAAAAATACTGCAGTAAGTGAAGCATCGCCTGACCTGCTCATCAAGATACTGGTAGCTCCACCACAGAGCTCCCATTGTCTCTTTCAGAAGGTCCCGATCCTTCTCCCTCATCCAAATCTCGACTTTCAGGTTTTTACGCAGCCGTGCACCTACTGTTCTGGCTGCTAGAGGTGATCTCTTAAGCTTTTTTGCAATGTCCTCTCCAATCGTTTCAAGTTCTCTTCGATCATGGCCACCTACCCTTGCATCTCCAAGTGCATAATACATGAACATTTCGAGGAATACTTCATCATCCAGGTCAGATATTGGAATACATCTCTCTTGAGCAGCACCCAGAGCTAATAATGCATCTTCAGTTCGACTAGTCACCAAGATTCTGCTTCCTGCCTTCCCAACATTCAGCGGAGAAATTAACTTTTGTAGTTCTTCATGGTCTTCCGAATTCCTACTGTTGTACCAGACATCATCCAGTATCAACAGAATCCGTTTTGCACACAGTTTTTCCTCTAGATTTTCTTTTAAGGCATGAAGACTATTAAAATCCGGGCATACTTCCCGTGTAGCCCCCTCAAACATGTCCCTGAAAATGGAATCCAACTCAAATTTCTGAGAAACATGAACCCAGATGACAATCTCAAAATGGCCGTCCTTATTTTCTTTCTTCTGCTTTTTCTCATGATCATAAACACACCGTGCAAGTGTTGATTTGCCAGACCCAGCGATGCCATGAATACCAATCACGGAATAACATGTACCGCTGACGGCGTTTGCTTGGCACTGGTTTTCCTTCTCATGTAGCATTGCTATGATCTTGTGGCGATCCTTATCTCGACCAATGACACGTACTGGAGGACTAATGCCTGCACTACGTGAATTGGTAGCAACAGCTGGTCTCCCATTATCATTACTTACAGCTGGTAAGTTCAGTTGTTTCAAAATTTCACATGCATCATTTACAGCACTTTCTATCTTCTCTAGGCTCTTCTTCAACTCCACTTTTGACATGCCACTCTCCTGCAAAACCAAATAACAGGCGAGTTGGGGCTATCAAGAACTACTCCGTTTGAAGAGCATATAGCATATATTTTTCATGAATATAGGATTATTTCATTTCCCAATGAAAAGTAAGGTTTTTCCCCTATGCCTTGTTAATATCTACTAGAAAAAAGCAAGCATTGGGTAAGGAGAATCTAGGTTGCCGTAGGTCGAGGTGGCTGCACAGTGGAGGTGGGCGAAGGAATAAGCCGGAGTATACAATGGCGGTTGTTAGGAGAAGTAGAATTAGTTTCGTTTTGGAGCCATCCATACCCGTCCGGCTTACCGCATTCTGTATTTGAAGTTCTTAGTGTATCTCTCGCTAATTAGATAATGAGTGTGGAATTTTAGATAGTTATTACAGAAAATAAGTAAGAATGCATTCTGATTGGCAGCTATAGTTCCCTATAGTTTTTCTGATTAACATATACTCCCTCCGTTCCAAAATAGATGACTCAACTTTGTACTAACTTTGTACAAAGTTGAGTCATCTATTTTGGAACGGAGGGAGTATTTACGAGGCAAAAAAAGATGAGAGGACCAGCGATAAAAGTAGAACACACAGGTCCAAGTACGAGAGAAGTGAAATACCTTATCTTGTAGGGGGGAGCTTGGCAAGGCAGACTGAACATTCTTCTTCAGCGAATCAATCTTACTGCCGTTTGACTTGCGATCTTGGATCTGCTTCTTGAGGCGCTGATACTCGACACTATCCAAGATGTCTTCGGCTTCGTAGAAAGCAGATTTAAGCTTGTGTAACAGTGGCTCCAAACGAACCCTATAAGTGCTCTCGTCCACTACTTCCATCACCCGCTGCAGATGCAAAACTTGTATATCAAGTATCTTGAGCTTTTCCGCGGCGTTAAAGTCAAGGAGGGCGAAACCTTTGTTGAGGACTCTGGGAACGATGGGCGAGGCGAGCCAACCTAGTGCAGTTACGCCCCATCCTACAGCCGCAGTAATGCTAACCGGATCCGGCATTGCAAGCTTCGTGAGAAAGGAGAGAAGGCTAGCTAGCTAGGCTGCAGGATTTGTATGTACTCCTACATAGACCCTGCAATAGAGTTCACCCAGAGGAGGCCAGCTGGGCAACAAACAAGCACTGGCTGGAGTGAGCTTGGGGTGAGCGCCACCGGCAAAGTGAGGAGGATGGGGCAGAGCGGCCGAGGTGAGCGGCGGCTTGGAGCTCTCTGATCTGCTCTCCAGATGTGTTATGAGGCTAGGCTATAGTAATATGGGGAAACACAGAGGACGCATGATGGATGTCATTTTCTATTCGGCAGTGGACGACTCGCCCGAGAAACAAAGTTGTTGGATCGCCACGTCAAGACCGAATTCATGTCGGCCACGCTTCCTACTTTGCTGCTTAATTAGTGCTGACAATGCAACACGATCAAGTTGATTAATGTACTGCCGTACTCTGCAGAATGTGCCCAATAAAGTAGCCTTGTAAGCATGTTGTCAAAAACGAATTAGCCGATAAGCATGGCATGGTACTCTACTTTGTTTATTACTACATAGACTTTTAAGTTTACCTGTCCATAGCAGCTTACGACTGACAGTAACAGCCTCCAGTACTGAAAGTGTCATGTGCATGTTGTGCTGACTGTCAAGAGAAATCTGCATTCAAAATGCAGATCTGGTTTACATATCCATTGATCAACTTGTAGCTACTGCTCCCTCCGTCCGAAAATACTTGTCGAAGAAATGGATGTATATAGACATAATTTAGTTATAGATACATCCATTTCTAACCATTTCCGCGACAAGTAATTCCGGACGGAGGGAGTACACCGGACGACTAGGTGCATCTTTTGCAATTACACACATACTGCTCATCTAGTCATCTTACCACTTCACTAATTAATCAAAAGCATAAGTTACGTAACCACCACCAAGGAGCACTAAAAATCACGGTAGTAGTCGTGTTCTCATAATGCTTCTTGGTCTTTCTTTTCCTCATCACTTTTAGTTGTTTCACAATGCTGAAGCAATTAGCTGAATGCAGGCTCATTCTTTCTTGCAAACAGTGTCTTTTTCTTTTACTTACGAACAAACAACAAGAGTAACAGAGTTCATGCATGTACTCTCTCATGGTGGTCAGGTAACAGGAAAACAACCATCCATATCACTCACCTAGGCCTTGAGGGGCCCGGTACTGATGGCAAGTTTTTTTTTTTTGAAAGATCCAGCTTGGCTGGCATTGATTGATTTAGAAGAGAGCATACGGAAGACAACGTTTGATCAAGTGATGAAAGGGAAAATAAGAAAGAGAAACATCATGGGGGGGTCTTTGACCTGCAGCTCCCCGCAAAGAAAAACCCTAAGGGACGCACGGCCACTGAACCGGTGCGAGGCAAGTGAAACTAAAATCGTATTGCTTTAACAGCACACCGCTGCAACGCAAGATGAAATAGCAACTTATATCGCGGCCGGTGTCCTCATTTCAGGCTCGGTGCTCTGCGCGTGCATGGGATAAACAAATGACTGAAAGTATTTCAGGCGGCTGAATTAAAACAACCATCCTACCAAGGGAGGAAAGAAAGACAAAATCAGAATGAACAAAGCTAAATGAGACTCAACCCTATTTCAGAATGGACAAAAGCATACATAGCGCCTCTTCCGACTTCCGGGCTTGCTTTGTAACAAGGTTATCTTATAACCAACTTGCATAATACTCCCTCCGTCCTAAAATAAGTGTCTCAACTTTGTATTAACGTTAGTACAATGTTGTACTAAGCTCGAGACACTTATTTTGGGACGGAGGGAGTACTAGCGTGGAAGCTCGGGAGTATCATCAGCTTTGGACCGGTAGAAAACAGCATATCTTTGTTGGAGACATTTTTATCTGATTTTGGCTCCAAATTAAAAATAATAATGTTAGGATCTAGTACTACCAGGGTATGGTTGTACTATACATATAGCGCGGCATAGTAGACCTTGAAGGTAGTAGGAATTTCCAGTTAGGCCTGAAGGTCCTTACGAACTGAGACAATAACCCGATTCTGCACTAGTGAGGTTCTTAGAGCACGGATGAGTTTCATCATCTTATCATTCGTCTGAAAATTATTGTTGGCTACGCAACACGGTCCAGTCTCATTAAGAAGTATACTATGTATATCTATCTGTATATCTTATCGTTAAGAAGTATACTATGTATATATATATACTCCACGTATATAGATATACACGGTCATTAGATGGCATAGCATGGAAAAATACTTGCGGGATGTGGGATTCGAACCAACGCGCCTAGGTAGACAGGCGAAAGAAACAGTGCAGTAACCACCGCACCAGGACCGCTTACACGTCCATGATCCAAAAAAAACCTATTTAATACTTCTTCTAGTACAACATTAACATAAATTCTGTACCATAAAAATCATGTTGGAAAAGGAAAACGTAAAAAAGAAAAAGGAAATCATAGATTTGTAATAAAATTTCAATTTTAAAAAACGTTCATGGAATTCAAAAAAGTTCATCAAATTTTGAAAAAACACGAATTAGAAAAAAAAGTTAATCAATTCTGAAAAAAGTTCATCGAATTTGAAAAAATAGTTCATCAATTCTGAATATAGTTCACAAATTTCAAAAAAGTTCATCGATTTCAAAAAAAGTTCATCAAATTTTAGAAATAGTTCATCGGATTTGAGAAAAGTTCATAGAATTGGAAAAAAGTTCATCGAATTTGGAGAACGTTCATCAAAATGGAAAAAAGTTCATCATATTAAAAAAAATTCATCGAATTGAAAAAGAGAATAAGTTCATATGTTTGAAGGAAACGTTCGCGAATTACAAAAAGAAAAAAGGGGCAGAGAAAAAAGAAAAAAAAGAAATGAAAGGAAAGAATATGTAAAAGAAGAAAAGAGAAGAAACATTTATCTAAACACAACAAGGTGTGGTGGCCGAGTAGTTAGTGCCCCTCAGAGGAAACTTGACGTTGTAGGATTGAATCCCAGCGCATACACTTTTTTGCACAGTAGGCGCCGGTTTGCATAAACAACTGTAACCGGTGTCTGTAGCGCCAAATAGGAAATACCCACCACGACAGCCTCGTCAGCATCTTCAGGGGATTTCGGCCCCACCAATTAAGAAAGGCTAGCGAACATTGTTGGCCCGAACGTGCCGCTCCTAGCGCGCCATGACCATGCCCAAGTTGGTTTCCGGGTTCGTCCTGCGAGTCGTAGCCGTCCGACACCTCTCCATCCGAGTATTCCACTTGGTCCGTCAGTACCCTCATGGCCTCTATCCGCTCCACGAACGCCGCCCCCTCCTCTCCCGCTCCAACTCCACCTTCCTCTTGGAGCCATACTCCGCCTCCTTCTCCGCCTCCGCCTTGGCGTCGAGGAAAGCCTCCTCCTTCTTCAGCTGCGCCACGAACTTCATGAGCGCCTCCTCCTCCTCCATGGTGAGGGTCTTCAACTCCACCTTGGCCTTGACCCCGGCTTGGCCTTCTCCACCCTGGCCTTGACGATTGGCGCCTCCTGCTCCGCGCACTCATCATTGGGCTTCATCTTCTCGACGGACATCTCCGGATCCGCTCCGCCTCTCTCCTATCCTGGTTGATTTATGGTTTGTGGATTCCTCTGTCTCTCTCGCTGGATCTTCTTCTTCTGAACGAAAACGGGACAAGGCGGCAGCGGCTTGCTTATATATTTCCAGGCGAACACTCGCGTCGGAGTCGGACCTTGTCTCCGGACCGGCCTCTTTCATCATACTCGTTCATTGGGAACCCCTAAAAACAACGCGTTCATTGGGTTGTGCTGAGCTGGGCTGGCCCATCACTTCTTTCTTTCTACTAGCTGGGCCCCGATGCTAGTGTCATTCACATATTTTCAAAAAATGGACATTTTTTGAAATTATGATAATTTTTATAAAATTTCAGGAACATTTATTGAAAACACACAAAAAAAATTCTGCCGCATTTTTTTAAAACAAGTACCTTTTATGAAATTTTCAATATTTTTAAGTGTGGGCATATTTTAAAATATTTAAACATTTTTTGGAAACAGGAACATCTTTTAAAATTTCAGGAGCATATTTGTAATATTCTTTAAGCAAGTATATTTTTTGGAAAATTGGGAATGTTTTTTTAAGTTTCACAGTCATCTTTGTGAAAATGTGAACAATTTTAAAAAAGAGAACATTTTTTGAACTAATTATTAAAACGATTTTCATCTATAACTCTAACGAGGGGGAAATCTTGGCGCGTATGTTCACTATGTTGACCGGGCTGCGGAAACTGCAGGTACTGAATATGAAAATATGTATCGATGAATCTGATCTTGCCACATTCTCATTCCCGGATTCTATTGGTCAGCTGAAGCATCTGCGTTATTTTGCTTTCATGGTGCCTGCATTTCACAAGCTAACTGTACCAGATGCTTTTACCAAGCTTTACCACATCCAGGTGGTTGATTTTGGCCGTTGTATGACATCGGTGTTTTCCAGCAGTGAAGATATGATGAACATCGTCTACTTGCGCCGTGTAGTCAGCAAGGCAGACTTGGATTTTCCGAACATGGGCAGACTGACAAACACTGGTTTGGGTAACACTGTGGAATGCATGATAAACCTGATAACACTGTGGAGTACTTAATATGGAATGGTTAACTCTGAATCTATTTGTTTCCTGTCCTTTGTAACATTTGTTCGTCAGCCATACTCTGCTCTGAGGGAGCAAGCAAAGCAGTGGCGGCGGCCTATCCAACAACTTGTTTCCTACTAATAAACCTTCAAAAAAGAAAATTAGGGACACTCATTCATTTTCAATATAATGCAAAGGCTTTATTGGTTGCAATCAGCGTGTATTGTGTTCATCATCAACGAGATCATAACGCTAACAAATACTACTCCACAGTTGTTGAGAAAAAATGTGACATGGAAATATGCATCAGCTCTACCACAGTTGGTTGACTGAAACTGTTAGATTCATGGTCACATCCACTCTTACGCAGGGAGCAGCAGCCACATTAACTCAAGCTACAAAAGTACTACTTACCATGCAAATAAGAACATATACACGACTACTGCCTGGTGTACTGCATTCACCCTCAACAAGACCATAACTCGAATAGCTAAGAAAAAACTTGGCATCATGCTGATATACTTCAGCTACATCTAATACCACAGTTGTCACTTGACTGAAACTGTTAATCCCATTTGTCACATTCTTAGTCACGGAGCAGCACATTCACGTTACACCATGTCAACTGAATCTAGAGGTAGCATGGAAACAAGAACATACACAAGACCACAGCCAGGTGAAATCCGTTAGATTGTCACGCGCCAACTTGTCGGCAAGGTAGGTGTTCAATCTATGAAGAGAGTCCACGCTATCAAACCCAAGGTCGCTTCGAACACAGAAAGATGATCTGACAACAACTCCCCTGGATCTGGACAAATGAGACAAAAAACTCAGACAACACAAGAAGAATTTCCACTAAATTTGTGCATATTAATTCAAGAGTTGTACCACCTCAAAGGAACAGATATTTGGGACTTATATTAGGTAGGTAGTATCACAGGAAGGGGCAGAATAGCATAATATTGATCTCAACTGAATCTGAAACATGTGACAGCAAACACTCAATTCAGTGAGCTTAGCATCAACACAAGTTGGGATACACAAGTTGGTAGCAAGAAACAATGCAACCACCTGAAAAATTCTTATGTTTCAGTCAATCATCACAACCAATATGATTTTCTTGGAGATTCAGACCACAACCATGATACTGACAATCTAAGAGTGGTGGAGACGTTGACTGCAATAAACAACAATTTCAGTTGCCCGTGCTGATAAGCACTCCCTTCCATCTTATGCAGGTTTATCTTGAAACAGTATCATCCATCTTATGCAGGTTTATCTTGAAACAGTATCACAAGATAAAACTATACATCTGAGCATGATGAAAGGAGGACTTTTCTGCCTCCCTACATCTATCAAAAGAAAAAGTGTACAAAATGGGATGTCTTTGACTTGAATGAATTTTCTCAAGATGAATCAATCCAAGGTATACCAGATTTAAAGTTGTATTCCTTTATGCTTATCTTGACCATCAAAACTACTCCTCGAAAATAATTATATTGACCTGGAGTTTATTGTGATTCCATCAGGACTCATGCCATGCATAAGCTACTCATAGTGTACAAGATGATTTCTCTTGCTAACCCATTCTCTTTAAAAGGCAACCGAAACAGCAAGACAAGAAACACAATTATGTTCCTGAGCTTTCTTAGTTTTCCCATGAGCACAAGAAATGAGACGCTACTGAATCAAACAAGAATTAGCAATTGCCATAATGAACATGAAGCAATAGACAAGTCATGTGATATTAACGAAGCGAAAGAGATAACTTGGAAGCAATAGAAACTTTACCACTTCATATTCTACATGAAGACAAGAATGATGGTGGGAAGTTGATATATGTGTGTGTCCGATATATAAAATATTGTGGATCATCATAAAGCCTTTGTAGCTGGAACGTCTTGACATCCATTGAGAAATATCCAGCAAGTGGATTCTCTAGAGATGAGGCTTCTCTCCTTGTGAAGACCAAGTACCTCTGTGTTGCATCTCTGATAAAATATCTGTACCCATAATCTAGTGAGATTGTCTTCTCCATCTGCCACTGGCTGGGACTCTTGCCTTTGTTCCGTGCAATGGTATAGCTGAGATCGGGTGAAGTTTCACCATGGAAACCAAACATCCCAAGCTTCCCTTCCCCTGCCTCCACAATGGCTATTCCTCCTTTCGTGCTCCATTCTCCAGGCGGGAGGTCAGCAATGGAGAACTCCATCTTCCTGCTCCTGGTGTCAAGCAAGAGCAATTTTTTCCTCCCAAATTCCACCCAGTCCCAGTAGAAGCAGTCATAAGCATAATGGCGCCTGAGAATAAAAGGGTGGACCCATGACATCTCGGCCATGTCGTGCTTGCCAAGGGCCAAATCGCTCCAACCCTTGGATGCAGCGGCTTCCCATTGCCCAGTGCTTGAGGAGAAGACGAAGGCAGCCAGACTAGTTTTGCAATTTGCCATCAAGATCACTCTGAATGTTGTCTCTCCCGCCGCCACCTCCTCCTCGCCGAGGGGAACGAGGAAAGCCTTGCACCAGGCCTCGCTTACCATGGGGAACGGGTGCTCAAGCGAAGCGGCTAGGTCATGAGGTACCGGGGGGAGCAGGACGTACCGCCGGTGCAAGGGGTCGCACACCGCGAGATCTTTGAAAACAGGGGGCCGCTCATCTTTTTCAATGTCGCCTTCGAGGAGAACGCGGCCGTCGTGGATGTCCTGCACGGTCCAGCGGTAGTGGGAGGGGATGAAGGTGAAGTAGAAGTCGGCTGCGAGGTCGAGCGCGTGGGCGGCGGGCGCGGAGGGGTGAGGCGGCAGAGTGGGATAGAACATGCCGCCGGCCCAGAGGAATCCGAGGATTGGTGGAGCGTGGGCGGAATCTGCGGAGGAAGGAGCCGTCGGTGGCGAGTCGGCGGAAGGTCACGCAGGCGGCGGAGGCGCGGGCGAGGTCAGCCGGGTCGGGCAGCCGGAGGAAAATCTCGGCCAGGAGGTGGTCGGGGATGTCCGTCAGATGCGACGCCATTTTCTTACTGCTGGTCTCCATTGGATTGGAGTGGGGAATGGTGATTGGAGGTGCGAGCCGCCGGAAAATCCTGCCCTGGACGAGATGGATTTTCCTCCATGGTACTGGCAGCCAAATTGGGCCTTGGCCTATAATGACGGGCCAAGTTTCCAGGCCCGGCACAGTCTACCCTCTCTCTCTTACCCAAAAAAAAATACTGCGTGTTCAAAAGAAGTTTCAAAGAGTACGAGTATTTTTTTTAGATGGAGTACGAGTTGGAAGTTGGAACCATTCTAACCTGTCCTAAGAACTGTCCTCTCCACATTCTTGTATGGAAAAAAACCCTGTGAGAACGGGTCGTGTTCTCCATCTAGTTAGACCCTATCAAGGATATGCCACGCGCCTTGTTTCGTTTGAACACCGTTACAGAAATATCAGGAGCTACCACTCAAAGCTCCACAGCGAAACAGACTTCTCATCTCTCCCTTGGCATCAATTAGCTGTAACCGCAAAGTATCCACTTCATGATCAAAGTTCGGATTTGTTATGAGAACATTCCCTTTTTATCGAATAGTGTTGCAAGTCGGCAAACAAAGGACCGGCCGACCGGCCGTGTTAGCGCTATACACTCACTCGTTCTAAAGTTAGCGCACCATTGAAGTAAGTAAGTATTAGTAGGCACACAGGCAGCCCGTTGCAAGGAAGGAAAAAACAAGAGCTAGGGCTTCTTCTATTTTTTAGTGTGAACTCACTTCTATTCTATATCAAGATAAGGGACTCCACAATATTCGCACCGTGCGCATATGATCGACAAACGCCTTAAAAGGGCACCGAAGGTTGGACGCAAAACTTAGTTGTGTTCTGTCACCCGTCGTATGTTTAACTAGTGAGATAACAACCCTCAAATCCAAATGGGTTCCGCAACAGCATCTACTCCCTCCGTTCCAAATTACTCGTCGCTGAAATGGATGTATCTAGAACTAAAATACATCTAGATACATCCATACGTGCGACAAGTAATTCGGAACGGACGGAGTAGAAAGATTGAAATGTGTAGTTCCGTACTACAACTGCATATACGATGTAAAGAAAACACACATGTGCCTTTTAGAGCAGCTTTGATTTGTTTCAGCCATACACGTATCCGCCAGCTCCCCTCACGCAGGCGGCAGCACGAACGAGCAGCGCACACAAACTGGTCGACGAAATGCCCGGCTTAGGTAGGATGAAAAGGGATAAGATGATCTGATTAGGAGAGAGAGAAATTGCCAACTGGACTGCATTTGGTCAAAACCATGTTGACTTAACATGAATACCGCTTTGGCTGGGATGAGGGACGAAATTTGTCCGGTTTGAAAAGTTCAGGGTGCAAGTTGTGTGGTTTTGAAATTCAAGAACCAAATTTAGACTCTGCCAAAAGTTGAGGGACGAAAAGTATACTTTTCTCTCTCTCTCTCTCTCTCTTTTGCGGGTACCAGTTCATGATGTTAATACTGACTACTCCCTCCGTTCCTAAATATAAGTCTTTCTAGAGATTATACTATGGACTACATACGGATCAAAATGAGTGAATCTACACTCTAAAATGTGTCTATATACATCCGTATGTAGTTTGTAGTGGAATCTCTAGAAAGACTTATATTTAGGAACGGAGGGAGTACAATGCATTGACCTTCCTGTAGCACATCAATGGTTTCCGTAAGTTCACACCTCTATGTCTAGTTGTAACATTAACTGGTAGGTGCCGATTCATTGGAAATTCCCTTGAAGCATCCATGCCAATTCGTCAAGTCTTGAATAGGTAGCGACGTGAGAGGATGTGGAAACAAAAGAAATAGAGACATTATCGTTCTAAGCAAAGAAAAGAAATACTATGATATAGGTGCAAAATGAGTGGAGGGAAGTGTGTGTGGAATAGTATTCGTTGTCGTCATCTAGTCTTGATTAGATAAAGATGTGAGAGGATGTGCACCATACATGTCAATTCATGAAGTTAATACTACATTAAACTTGTTATGAAGAGCATTAGATTCATCATCATTTCCCTTAACCAGTACCTGCTTATGTGTCTTAGCTACCAGGTCATCGGGTGCATTAGCAGGGTCTATATATACATACTGCAGCCTAACTAGCTAGTTCTTCTTTCCCCTGTCTGAACCAAGGCTTGCAAATGCCGGATCCAGTTACTGCCAGTGCTGCTGTAGGATGGGGCGTATCCGCAGCAGGCTGGCTCATCTCGCCTATCATTTCAAGGGTACTCAACAAAGGTTTCGCCCACCTCGACTTCGATGCAGCGGAGAAGCTGAAGATGCTTGATGTACAAGTTCTACAACTGCAGCGCCTGATGGAAGTAGCCGACGAGAGCACTTACAAGGTTCGGTTGGAGCCACTGTTAGACGAGTGTGGTTTTCTGTAGCTCAGGCTACACGGTACCCCTTATCTTTGCCATCCATTTATGCATCAAGATCCGTGCAGACACATTTGTCTTTTTTGTTTCTCTCAAACGACACAACATATGAACTTTAACTTTTGCAGAACAACAATACATTCTAACTACAATCTAGGAAAAAAACTTTCAGATTTTTTCATGCATTTTAAATACTTGAAATAATATTTTTATTCAAAGAAAATCTCATTTCGTATATTTATATCAGACCAAAAAATCTGAAAGTTTTTTCACACATTGATGTTCTAATGTTTGTTCGATCTGCAAAGTTTGAAGTTCATATGTTGTTTCGTTTTCGAGAAACAAAAAAGAGAAATCTTCTTGTTGTTAGTTAGTTGGAGAGTACGGATCTCAAAGCAAGGTTGGAGGGTTGAGGATAAGAGGTTCCATGTAGCCTGAGCTACAAAGAAACTTTGTGCTGTTAGATAAGCTTAAATCTGCTCTCTACGAAGGCAAAGATATCTTGGATGATATTGAGTATCAGCGTCTCAAGAAGCAGGTCCAAGATGGCAAGTCAGATGGCAGTACGATGGATTCGCTGAAGAAGAATCTACGGTCTGCAATGCCGAGCTGCCTCCTAAAAGATAAGGTATTTCCCTGCCTTCATAGTTGGACGAGTTGTCATTTGCCACAGGTCCTTCCATCATTTTTGTTTTGACACAATGGGTCATATGCATGCTGTCGATTTCCATTAAAAATAAACACCAATGTTACAAAGTTCAACAGTTTAAGTAGATAAAAAAGATTAAAAAAAGAAATAAAGGAAGCTACTGAATGGTTAACAAAACAGTTTTATTTTTACTTTCACTTCTCACGCTTACAATTTACTTTATTTTATTTATATTAGCAAATTATCCGACATGTTTAGCTGAAACTAGACCCTGTTAAACAAAATTTTGCCTCTAAAAACACCCACATACAAAAGTTCAAGCATATATGAAACTGAAACTAGCAGTACTTAAGGATAAGCAAAACAAGACCCACGAAGAAAATACTAGCAGTACTTAAGGATAAGCAAAACAAGACCCACGAAGAAAATAAATAAATCATAGGTGTAGACATGAGGGTATGCTAGCGGGTGAATGAAGCGGTTCCTAGGGTTACAAGTGGAAAGTTACAAGTAAAAATAGAAGAAAAAACATAATAATGAAAACGAAGAATACTAAAAGAGCAAATACAAAAGGAAAGGGGGAAAACGCTCCAAGCTCTAATCGGCCTCCCCCCCCCCCCCCCCCCCCAAGCTTCCCTTTCCTCCAGCATAGTCGTCTGGGGGGTGGGGGGATGGTCCGGCCATGTCTCTGGTGCTGCTTGGCGGGGCATCGACCCGGGAGCCGGAGGCGGCCCGCTTTCAGAAACTTGGCGAACACACACACCGACACAGGTCTCCAGCAAGTCGGCGCCAACCAGCAAGTTATTGGACTCCGACAATCCCTTTTTATACTTGTGTGGTTTGCTCCTGGATTAATTGTTAATTTCCACATTTTTGATAGACATGTGAATTTCAGCAGAGTAGAGATGCACATAGACCGACCCCCTTTTTTCTCAGAAATTTTAGTGTGTTGTTCGTGTACTGAATGACTTAGGAGTAATTTTGCTCTAGCTGTTTCAGTCACTGGAATAGGGAAGAGTATATAGATAGATATACAGTCTAACAGAGTCGACATATTGCCAAAAAAGGCTTCTCGCACCGCTTTATAAATAAAGTCATGACATGATACACCATACCGAAATGGAAGTCCACAAGAGAAAAAGAGGTTCAATCGAAAAACAAAAGGACGAAAGTCTTAGCTGGGGGCAACAGCAAACAGGCCCACAAAATAACAGAACAAGGTCTCAAGGTGGATAGGTGATCATAAGTAGTTTGGACGCCACCTCCTTGTGCTTCATAGTCAACTCGTCAATGCCCGTCTTATCCCGCCACTTGGATAGAGGCTTCCAAAGTTGCAAAAATGTGCATAATTTGCATCAGTGGCCTTGGAAGGGCATATATGCTCTAATCCTCTATAACTAGTGTATTTCTATCACACCATAGGGTCCATGCCAAGGTTTCAAATTCACCCACAACATTCTGCGAACCTGACCCGAGAAATTAGCCACTAACGGGTGTCAATCAGGGAAATTGGTTGGGTACCAACTATTGCTCCAAACTTCCCTAAAACAGCTCCACAGAAACTAGGCTCGCACGCAATAGAAGGAAATGTGGTCCAGGTCCTCCTCGATACCACAGAGTGGACATTGACCATCGCCATGACCATTGCGTTTGAGCACTTTATCACCCGAAGGTAGTCTGCCCCTAATAAGCTGCCATAAGAAGATCTTGGTCCTATGAGGTAGACGCACGTGCCAAACCTCAGTCAACTCCTCGGGTCCGATGCTCGCAGCTAGGGAGTTATACAGAGACTTCGTGGAGAACTTGCCCGTAGATTCTAACATCCGACGTGACATTAGACTCCGACTCTAGTGTCACTCCAGCCACAACGGATAGCCCAATCCACTCGGCAGACTCAAGAGTGCCAAAAGAGCGGCGGGAGGAGAGGTTCCGACCCACATCAGCCACTGCCAAAGCTACAGAGATCGCTAGCTGCTCAGAAATGGCGAAAGAGCCGGGAATTGGACCCTAAGCCGCTAAGCGGGTGGGCATCATGCCAAGTATCCATACAGAACATGGTGTCGGTGCCCCTCCTCACCCGCACCACGTCCCCTAGGCGGAAAACCGGTTATTGCCAACCTGCCATACCAACCTGGCTAAGTTACAGCCAAAGAGCAAGTGGTCAGTTGTCTCCGTACCCTCAAAAATAACACTGGTCATTGCCAATCCATACCCTTTTTAGTAAATTATCTTTGGCCAAGATGTTTTTTTTACGAAATCAAGATGTTGTTTCTAAGCACGAGCCAAAAGAAAGAGTTTGATTCTGAGTTGGATTGTTAGCTTAGTAATGAATCTATACACCACTAGGTCAGGCATTTTAAGCTGCATATACAAATCTGTGGCAGTAAATTCCGCTTTATTGCCAATCTTCTGTTTCACTTTATCTCTGTCCTCCAGACGTATCAGTTCTTTTAAGTTTTTCAAATCTTTAGCAGTCCTTCTAAATTGGATATAGGCTCAATTGTCCGTCTTGACTTTACTATTATCGTCTTGGAAAAGAAAATGTTGTATAATCTAGGTAATTTGCCGGCTAAAGTTTTGTTTGGAGGAGTTATTGATAGCCTCACTTACCTGTTATTTGGTTTTGCAGAAGAGTGGCAAGACAAAAGTGGAATTGAAGAAGAGCCTAGAGAGTATAGAAAGTGCTATAAGTGATGCATGTAACCTTTTGAAACAACTGAAGTTGACAGCTCTAAGTAGTGATAATGGGAGACCAGTTGTTGCTGCCAATTCACATCATGCAGTCACTACTGGAGGTCCTCCGCCACGAGTAATTGGCACTAGTAGAAAAAGGGTCATACGTGAAGCCCAATAGTGCCGGTT